>NC_092215.1:4811854-4847926 GCF_043381705.1 Parasteatoda tepidariorum
TACTGATAATGTCTTTCAGTACTTGGAACCTTGAGTAACACATTAAAGAACTTAGTTAAAGATGGTGATCCAAACAGTGGGAAACCATATTGTGAAGAAGGCTATGAAGATGAATATGTAGTGAGTATTCTCACTTTTCTTAAAATGATGGCTCAAGGAATTCTATTACAATTGTGTGTATTCCTTTTCATTGCAATGATTATGTGTGTATAAGTTTTTCTATGGGAGTGTCTGAACTAATAATGAATATCTATGCACATAAGTTTAAAATGTAGAGAAAATATGGAAAATACTAAAGATTAATGAAAAGAGAAGAAAAAATATTAGAATAAATTTTTTAAAAAAATTGTTTTAATCTAAATTCTACAGGGATGAATTGGTTAAGAGTCTTTTTAATATTGGATGAGCATTTTTATTCTGAAATTCACGCCTGATTAATTCGAAGGATTATGAAACAATTATAGTAAAAAAAAATGTGAACAATAGCAAATATGAGAATTTTCAAGCAATTAATAATTTTAACTTAAACAATTTAAATAATTAAAACAACAGCATACCGAGAAGTGCTTTTGTAATATATTAAAATTTTGAATTAAGCAATAGTATATTTAAATTTTGAAGTGTAGTTAACTTTAAAAAATAAATTACATTGAATTGTGGGAACACCCTTACAATGAGTGTACTACAAAAAATTCTTTAAATCAAATAATCTCCCCTCCCCCCCAAAAAAACGAGATGCAGATGATTCAAGTGTAGAAAAACAAACTTCTTTCAAAATTTAATATTTTTTGAAATCTAATAAATTAAAAATGCTTTTTCGTTCAATTTTGTAGAAGGCATCAGGCTTAAATTTGCGACTAATCACTTAAATGGTTGTCATATGTTTTTTTAAATTTGTTTTTCCTTTGCTGCTAGGACTGAATATAATTATAAATCTATTCTCTAGATTGTGATATTTTTAAAGATATTTGATATTTTCATCACATATTTATTACTTTTATTATTCAACTAAATTTTATAACCTCACATTATTTTTAAAAGCTATTTTTTTAAAGAAATATAATTTAATCTAAGTTAAAAAAAAAAGTTTACAACATGTGGCTTTTTAATGTCTTAAATGACATCGTTTTGGATCTATTGATATCGATCACCAACTCACTTACTTGCAAACTTTAACAAGGTAGAAAGCTGAGAATTGAGGAATGAAATTGAGGAATCGTAAAATGGCGTCTTAGAATGAATTAGCAACATCTAAATGGTTACATTGGTGATGTTCAATTTCAAATAATAGTGTGTTGTCAACTAGCAATTAAAAAAACGGAAAGTTATATTACAATTTCAATTTCTAATGGGATATTTTGTTCCATTTCAATGCTTTATGGAAATATTAATTGGACTTAAAAGTCCCATAAAGGTACATAAAGTTTTATATAAATTAAAAGGTACATAAAGTTTTATACAATTTCGAAAGTTTATAAATATTTTGATACGATATGAAAACTTCATTCAAATTAGGCGTGATAGTCTTAATGATGAGGATGGCATATAATTGACAGGTATTTTGCGATGCATTGTAATAGGCGTCGGTAGGGAAAATTCCTACTTGAAGTATCTAAGTCATAAATTGTAATTTCTTAGTCAAAAGTTACGTAAAACTAGTTTTGGTGCTATAATTGACAAGTTTGCTAACGAAACAAAATTGTGGGCCTGACGATTTCTTATGGTGAGCTATCGCTTGGAGGCAAAATTCAAACTTTCTAAACACAAAAGAACTAAAAATTGCTTTTCAAACAACTCTTTGGTAGATAGAATCGCATACACTTGGGCTTACAATTTCCTACAAAGGGCAAACGTCCACTCTTAAAATTCAAACTTGTTGTGTCAAATTATGACATGAGATATAGCATGAGATATGTGCAGAGATAAAAATGTAAAAAATATTTTGGTAGAAAAATGTTTTTTTTTTATATTGTATAACTCAATGTTTAATTTTTTTTTTTCTGTAACTTACAATTGATCCAGTAGAAGTCATAAGCGTCTACGATGAGAATCTTATTTGCTAAAGATTGGTTGCAAGGTTCAAACTTTTTCCTACGTCATCAAGTCAGAAAATGTTTTTTTTTTTGTGGCTTCCCTTACGAAATTTTTTTAAATAATTCGCTATCATTTTGCATCAAAATTCAAACTTGGGATTTTGATGACAAATTTAACTAAAAGTAAATTTTGCTTAAATTATTTATGATTTTTTTGCTGAGCGAAATAAGACAAAATTAGTAAAAAATTGCTGCCAGCATTTTTTATAAGGGCCACTTTTTCAAAAATTGAAAATTTAAAAGGATTAAAATAGCTATCCATATTATTTGTGCAAAACATTTCTCAAAATATAAATCTTTTGAACCAGTTATGCTAGATAAAATTTGTGTTAGTTTAGAATCGTAAAGTTTATTAGATACTAAACAAAGCTGATATTATTGGGATTATATAGCGCAATGTATTTTATTAAATTACTTTTTTTACCATCCATAAATTAATATTTGATGTGAATTTAACTTGATTTCGAAATGAATCTTTGACAACGAAATTCAGTTCCCCTGAAATACTGATCTAGTGTGAAATAAAATTGTTCAGAGTTTATTATTCAAAAATGAAAAAATTATTAAAAACGATTAAAAAAACTATGCAAAAAAAACGGAAAAAATAGTTCTTTATTCTTAAAAAAAAATTAAAAGCCGAAAATTTCAGAAAAAGCGACGATAGAAAAAGTCTATTAAAAAAATACACCCAAAAATGCGCCTGGATCAAATCGCTGTCTGGAACAATAATTTAGAGTTTAATTCTAATAAAAAATTGTTTTTAACTCTAAAAAAAAAACCTTATACACTGTAAATCTCGGTTTTTCGCATTGCCGCAAGTGGAGAAGATAAAAAAAAATAGTTGCATTCCTCATTAAAATCTTATTTAGTAATCTTGCAACATCCAAGAATAAAAGAACTCTTCGGAGACCTGGATAGCCTGGTTGGTGGAGCGTTGAGACCATGTTTAAGTGGTCGTGAGTTTGATTCCCGCTGGCGAAGACTCCTCGTGACTAGTGCACATTAACACTGTTGTGTCACAAAATCCTCCATGGTTCCATAACAAATCAAACTTCTTGGGGAACTGAATTGGAGATGGATCATTCTCTGGCTCAAGTCAAAATTATGATCTGTGGTTGGATGAATGAGTGGGTTTATCCTTTAAAAAGACTGCGACGTGTGAGTGTCTGAAGTCGCATTCTAGGCCATAGATAGAGCCATTGAACTGGTGTCTGAGGGAACAGAATTGGAGATAAATCATTCTATGGTTCAGGTCAAAATTATGATCTGTGGACGGATTTATGAGTGGATTTATCCTTTAAAATGACTGCGACGTGTATGAGTCTGAAGTTGCCGTCTAGGCTATAGATGGCTCCACTGAAAAACAAGAAACGAACCCTCTGCTTTAAAATTCGCTTAGTTTCACAAAGCAGGCTTGCTGGTATAGGCAAGTATCATCATAAACAGTAAAGACACAAGAATCCGTGGAATGAAATTTTCGGTGAAAATAGCATCTTTCTTTGGGCATACAAGAAGTCGAAATAACTGATTTTGGAGCACATGGTGCAATTTTGGCGGGAAAAGTAGCTTCAGGTGGCGAATGGCACACAATTGTTTAATATCTACATATTTAGTCACCCTATTTTCCGGTGTCGACTGATAATTAATCCCTATACTTAGAGGGCCATCTTTGGTTGACAGAGGTATGGGATATATAACAGTATTGTAAAAACATTCTTATTCGAACAAATAAATTATAGTAACCACATATTCAGTGGTAAATTTATTACTATTTTAAAAGGCTGATATTTTATTCATACCTTATTGATTACTTTGCATTTTATAGGACAGGATGTTGCCTTTATGATGGAGAGTAGTATTGTGTGATTCATGATAGCTCTGGTAAGAATTATACTCTTATGCTTCAATAAATTTTCGTACCGTTCATATGAAACGAAAGATTCCGAGAAAATTTATTCATTTATTTATGTAAAGAATTTCTCTAAATACCAATTACCCTACACGATTCATTTCTAAAATGCTTAAAAAAATTTCTGTACTTTTATTTAGTACTTAATTTTATTTAAAATTTAAGCATAGTATAAATAACTTTTTTATCATGTAAAATGTAAGGCTTAATCTTTTAAACAAGTAATAAAATTTGTGTTAGTTTAGAATCGTAAAGTTTATTGGATACTAGACAAAACTGATATTATTGGGATTAATATAGCGAGATATAATTTATTAAAAAAATTATTTTACTGTAAATTTAAATTTGATGTGAAATTAGCTTGATTTCGAAATGAATCTTTGATAATGAAGTTCAGTTCCCCAGAAATACTGCTCTAGTGTAAAATAAAATTGTTCGGAGTTTCATTATTCAAAGATGAAAAATACCTACAATCCTAACTGACATGAAACTTTTAAATGCATTATTGCAAATAAAATATGTAAGAGAAAGAAAGATGATCAGAAATCCATATTACTGTACAAACTCTACAAATTCCAGATATGCTAAAGTTTCTTGTACTCGAAAACTGTAAAACATTATTCAATCTTTTGCAAAAAACAAAATGGCGCGTCTTACGGAAAACAAATCAACGCTTATGAAAAATTTTGAAGATAAAGAGAGAAAAAACTATAATAGTTGTCCCCAAATATTAAGTGAATTAAAAGAATTGAAATTATTAAGTGGAGAGGAAAAAGTAAGAAGAATATACCTTATACCTTACTTAATTTTCATCTATATCTATTAAAAGTTTTGAACAAATTATCAGCCTTTCATGTTAGCTTAAATAATAAACTAAAAAAAACTGCAATTAAAAAAAACAAAAGTTTACATTTCTAAAATAAATGAAATGGCAGAATACAAAAAACGCAAGAAATAGAAAAAAATATGTATCAGAATAGCAAAATAATAAAGATAGCGAGGAATAAAACAAAAACATTATAAAACAGATATAAAAACGATACTAACAGTGTTTTGACGGTTATGAATGAAACAAAAGCAGGGTGGCCACCCACCTGGAAAACCTGGAATTATCAGGGAATTTTTTTATACTGGAAAAAACCTGGAAAAATCAGGGAATTTTAAAGTAGTAAAGCTGGAAATTTTTTTCTTAGATATTTTTTTAATTTCACTAATTTAAATTATTTACTAATTTTCTTAATTTAAATTATTTCATCCATTATACCCACATTTTTTAGACGGAAATGTGTCTCCAAACAGTTAAAATGTTATCAATTTAGCTATACTTTGCTTGCATCAAAATTTACTCTATTATAACCCTGTTAAACTAGAATGCCACATAAAATTCTCCCATAGTTGCTAAACAAATTTAGAAATCTTTGATATCTATGGAGACTATGCGACTGGCAATTTAGGAAACGCAAAGATTGTGGTGGATGTAGAAGAAGGGGTTAGGATATTTGCTTCTATTTTTAAATTCTGTCCGTGGGCAAACTTGAGCCATTTATGGCTCAAGTTTGTTTCGATGCTTTGGTGGTAATTTTTTTCTATTTTGACAAAATGAGTCAAAATGTTTTTGCATTTTTAATTTTTTAAAAATCTCCAAAAATTAGTTGGGTATAATTAATAATAGATTTTATATTACACATTTTCTCTGAAAGCTTTTGTACTCCCATTCAAAGAAATCTGTAAATTATTTTTTTTCACTAAACCAACAAATCAGTTTTTTTACAATTGCTAACATCAATGTTTGTCTACAAATTTTTGCATTAATGCTAATTTTTTCTATTTCATTTTTACCTTTTATGACATATTTTAATTTAAAAAAGAAAGATTTTTTTAGAACTAACTATATATTAATATTTAATTTTACTGCTTGTTGATAAATATTTGATTTTGAATTCAAAATTCAAATTGTATAGTTATCAGTAAAAAGCTGACAAAGACTAAGGAATGTATAGGAATCATAAAAAATGATGTATAAACATAAAATATAATTTTTTTTATTCATATGTGTTTAGTCGGAAGAAGGAAAACAAAACTTACGTGTTTTAGTTCTGTGCTGTACAAGATTCTTGTTGTTAAAACAAAAACAATTAACCATACTAAACTAAAAAACTGTGTGTTTAGATTGGAATTCTTTAAATGTTTTAATATCAAGTAAGGAAAAAAATCAAAAAAGTGTAAAATTTAAGGAATTTTATCTATTTTTTTTTCTTTAGAGTATAGAACAAAAAATTAGACAATTTTGCATTTGTGACATTTATTTTTGTATTTTGAATCTCTGGAAATAAAAATGCTAATTCAGAACAACATTATTTAAAAATTTGTCTTGAGATATTGGTTTAAAGAAAATGCTATCAATGAATTTTATTAAAATACTGGTAAGATAAAATACAGTATAATGTAGTATACAGTACAGCATTATATTTAAATGTAATTACAGTGACTCACAAACAAAAGTGTTCGTACACTTATGACTTTTAATGAAATAAGACTATCCATTAATTAAAATGAATATTTCAGAATGGATATTTAATAATAAAAAATGTATTCTAATCTTAACAAAACTGTATGGAATATTTTAAAAACAAAGGAAAAGTTTATTTTGAAGAAATCAGTCAGCAAAAAGTAACAAAAACTTTATCCCACAAAAGCCATTGTACACTTTCAAAAAAAAAAAAAAAAAAAAAAAAAAAAAAAAAAAAAAAAAAAAAAAAAAANAAAAAAAAAAAAAAAAAAAAAAAAAATCTGTTTTTGTAAATATTCAAATTTTTCATTAAATTAACATTTAGTAGTTTCCTTTCGCATCTACTATAACTTTTATAAGTTTGTAAATATAAACTAGTTTTTTTTTGTCGGGAGAAATTTGTTCGGAATATTTTTTAAAAAATTTTACAGAAATTTTTGCATCACTCTATTGCGAATTTATGAATTTTTCCACAAATTTTATAATTTTAATCTCTGATATGAAGTCCTCCTTTTATGCATTTTATCATGTATTGTACGGTGCATACCTCTTATGATGACAAATAATCAAATTTGGTCTATTGTTTTATTAGGACCACGAACCATTTTTAAATAATAAAATATTACGAAGTTAGTAAGCAGAAATTAAAATATAATTTTGCTATCATAAGTTTGATACTAAATTGCAAAAAAATAAATAAAAAATAAAATGAATAATAATTAAATAAAAAAATTAAAGCAATTGAAGATAATTTTAATTCTGAAATCCGAAAACATTTAACTGACCGATGGTTTTCGTCGGGTAAAATGTTTGTTACTATTTGATTATTGATATCTTAAAAATTAACTTTTGCTTTGTTTTTAAAATATTCCATGCAGTTTTGCTAATAATAGATTGCACTTTTTATTATCAAATACCCATTGTTAAGTATTCATTTTAATAAATGAATTTTTATTTCCTATTTCAATAAAAGTTATAAATGAGGGAACACTTTTGGGAGCCACAGTAATTATAAAAATTTATTGATATATAATCACCTGAAACGGTTTTTATTTACTTAATGAAAATATATTAAACAATACTTAAATAAGATTTTATTGGTCATTCTGTTTTTGCCATTTTGTAGGTACACTTTGAGCAAATACTACTTAAAGTAAAACATTAAAAAAATTTTATTCAATAAAAGCAATATATCCTACAAGCTAAGCATATTATTTTCTCCACGTGTCTTAATTTTTTAAAAATTAATGTTCCAAAACATTAAAAAAGAAAATCTTCTCAAAAAAAAATTTTTTTTTCTTCAAGATATGTTAAAAAAATGACTTTTTGAATAAAATATTTTATAATAACGACATTTTATAATAACGACATTTTTCTTGTACATGTCCTACACTTTATAAGCAAAAAAACAGACCTGGAAATTTTAAAATTTTTACCTGGAAAACCTGGAAATATCAGGGAAATTTGAAATCTGATTTGAGTGGCCACTCTGTCTTCCAAGTCATTCATTTCTTCTAAAATTGCTCTCAGCAGCTTATAAAGCTTAGATACTTATTTCTAGTTTTATCCTGGAGTTTCCTTCTGATTTAGTGTATCCACCTTTAAGTAAATTTAAGTTAAATCAAACTAAATTTAAGTTAATTAAATTTAAGTTAATTCAAACTAAATTTTAAGTTAATTAAATTTAAGTTAAATTAGTTTAACTTAAATTAATTAGTTTATTAGTTTAAATTTAAGTTAATTCAAACTTAAAGTAAATTTTTTCACAATGCGAATTTTAAGTTAGCAGTTTAAAAAATATGTCATTATAATGTAATAAATCAGATATTATATTAAAAGGATAACAAAATTAAGTATTTTCATTGAAATTGTTAATTCTTTTATCCATATTTAACTATACTATTCACTTAATTCAAAGAAATTTGCAATTAAAAAAAATTAACTGATGATTATTATTGCATTGAAGTAATTTTCATGAACAGTTGGTAATAGTTGATTCATGAATAATTGATAAATATCTAAATACCTCTCAGCCTCATTTTTTAAAGATTACCAGTATTAACTGTACGAGTTTCAGAGTTTTTCCTAAGTGTTTTTCAAACAGCGGCTTGTCCTCCCTTTGAAAAACATTTTTAAAAAAAGTAATTCAGTGTTTAAATAATAATTACACAATGGTAAAATTATTTGTGTTTATACAAATATTTATTTTGTTAGGATTGTTCTCAGCTAGTTAAATTTTTAAATTAAGTTTTTTTTTGGGGGGGGGTATGTTAATAAATTTTTTTAGTGATTTTAAATATTAAAGTTATTTTTTTAAAAAATAAGTACGCTTTTTCTTAAAATTCACATTTAAATTTTAGTTTTCTCATAATTTTCTGTTTAAATTATAGATCTCATTTGTAGATTTTAAATTATAGCTTTCATGTCTATCAATAAAAAATTTTAGTTCACTTCTTTTGAAAAAAATTTATGTGCAGCTATTATTAATTTATATATATTATATTATTAATTTATATATATTATATATTGTAGATTTGATGAAATTTTTTTCCCGTCCCATTTTGATAAATCTGTATGATAATTTAGTACCCTTTGCAAACTCAAAATGACCTTTTCTATGAGGAAGCATCCTGCTTTTTTTATTCCTTGAGAGAACTCTACCAGTTTTAAAACGGTAACGTTTTTATGTAATAAATTCTTAAACATTTTAGATGTTATCAGAAAGTCTATTTCTTAGTTTTACGAAAATCATTGTAAACTGGTGAATTATAATATGAAATTTCAATAATTTTTATAACACAGCTCAAATTTCTTTGCAACACACTTGTGTGTCACCTTATGTTGGTTATAAAAAACATCTCTGTTGTTTTTTTAGTAGTTAATGTTTAATATTACTAACTGCTTATTCTTTTTCAGACTAGCCTAAACTATCTGATGTTTTATCGAGTTGATATTGAAGATTCTTTGAAATCTCCATATGAGCAGTTGGATAGCAAGTAATATATTTCTTTTATTTCACTTTAATGCTTTTGTACAATGTTTTGTTATCAATTATTAATATTTATTTAGTCAGATATTTGCAAAACAATAATTAAAATAAGTGAAAATTTATTGAAAAAGTACAGCATAATTTCCTTTTTACTCATTGGTGACTTTGGTGACTATGTAAAAAATTTCGTAAAAAATTTCTTGCCAAGTTCAGTTTTATTGAATTATATTCAAGGAAAACAGTTCTTAACACAGAAAAGCAAACTGGTTGTAAATCAAACTAAGTTAGTTTAGAGTCTACAGGTAAAAAGTTTCTCAAATGTTGTACCTCACATAGAAAAAAATTTTAATTCAGTAATATGAGGATTTTCAATTTTTGTAACAAAATGATTTGAAATAATTAAATTAATGATTTTTAAATCAATTTGGAAATGTCACTCGTTCCCTTATAAATTTACTTTGATTTATAAATTAAGACTTCTGATATGATTACTTTAAGAACTAGAATTAATCTACCGAATCTTATATAGCATAATAAATTACAGTAAATATCATAGAAATTTAAAATTACAGTATACCTCAAATTCGGCATGGTTAAAAGATGTCATTATTCTAAATTTTTATTCTAAAATGTAAGAATATTAAAATTTAAAGAAATAAAATAATAAGGAAAAAAATAGTAAGGAAGTAAAATGGTAAGGAAATAAAATAATAAGGAAATAAAATAATAAGGAAATGAAGTTTTTATTTTGTAGAAGTTTCTCTCTTAATAGTAAAAATTGTAAGTATATTTGTATGGTTGTATATGTTTGGTTATCAATTAGTTAATTTTAAATACTGTTGAATAAATCCATTTAATTTTATTCTTTGTTTATTATGTATTTTTTCAAATAAACTTCAGTGTTTTTATTTTAGTAAAAACTGTAGTATTGTTATATTTTGCATTTAAGGAAACATTTTACATGTTATTTTTTATAGGGTCTCTGGATTACGTAGAGAAAGCGATGAGCTGTTTTTGAAAGAAAATGTGCCACCTCTTTCACTAGAACTTGTGAACAATTTATGCCTTGACTCATTAATATGCAGGTTAATATTTTTTGGAAATATCATTTTATGCTTTCGTGCATTTGTCGTCAGTGAATCGAGATAATCCTCATTAGTTACTTAGAATAGTCTCAGTAAGGCATTTTAATTGTACTATTTACAGAAATTTTCTGTTTCTTCCTACACTTTTTACTTTTAACACAAAATAAGTTCTTTGTTTTGGTCTTCAAGGCCTAATTGAAAGCCTTGCCATTTTGCAATTGAAAGATGATTCTCTATATACTAGTTTAAAAACTAAATAACTTGTATAAGAAAAAATGCTAATTGTTTTTTCTAACAGTTTTTTTTATAAAGGAGGTAAAAAATTATAGCTTTAAAATTCCAATATGTAGAAATGCTAATTCAAATGTCTAAAATTTAAACACTTCTTTTTTTAATTTAAAAAATGTTCTGTAGCCAAAACACTTGCAGGTCAAGAATTTATTTAAAA
The DNA here is from genome assembly GCF_043381705.1 of Parasteatoda tepidariorum. NCBI lineage: Eukaryota > Metazoa > Arthropoda > Arachnida > Araneae > Theridiidae > Parasteatoda > Parasteatoda tepidariorum. The sequence continues at coordinate 4,822,888 of NC_092215.1, forward strand.
ATCAAGGATGCAGAAATTCATTTAGACTTAAAGGAATATGTAGAATTTCTAAAGAGAAAATAAAATTTTTTTTTCATTAACCTATAAACTGATACTATAAACCAAATGGTGTTTTACTGTGGCCTTTCAATGAAGGTTGTTATCCCCTAATCTAAATATTTTTTTCACGTTATGTAAAATTAATGAAAACAAATTTCATGAAATAGCTTTCCAACACAAAAATATTTCACATTGATTGAATTTAAAATAGAAAAATTATCTAGCTGTATAATTTAAAAACAATTTTTTTTAACCAATTGCTTTTTTATGGCTTTTTAAAGAAAATTCTTGTGAAAATTCTCTTTTAGTCTCTTGTGTATTCAAGATGAGCTTATGGTTACCACTCTAGATGGTCATTTTTGGCGGGTAAGATGGGATGCCAAATTAGATGAGGATTACACTCTAATTTTATGCAATATCTCATTTTGCTTAGATCAGTTGCAATCTAGAGGTAAGTTTTTCTTTGTAACAAGAATTTAAATTCAAAAGATTCTTTCAATGTGCAAAGCATATTTATTCATTACCTTGTGCTCAATATACACTGAATTTTAGTCGGTTGACTTATATACTGCTACTTATATACTGCTACTATCCTAGCTTTGTATTTATTTTCTTTCATAGTAAAAACCCATTTACTTTTAACTATTTTTACATTTTCAGGCTTATCTACTAAATCCCAAACATCGTGTTCGTGAATAGAATTTAATTCTTCATTCATTGCTTTTCCTTATTTTAACAAATTTTTATCACGTTTAGCTTCATCGAAATTACCCGGAATATTAGTTACTAAGTTTGAACTTGCCTTTTCCTTTATTCTATCTGATCGAAGTACACCTAGCTCTAGTAACCTGTTTTCGTCTTCAATTATTCGTTGTTCATTTAATTCCCTAATTTTTTCTTTTGTTGCACCTACTGGACGACCGTGAGTTTTAGTTTCACTTAAATCTCTGCTATCCTTCAAATCCAGGGGAAATTCAAAACTTGTATTTTGGTCTTCTACATTAGTTTGGATATTAAAAAATTCATCGATGTCATTAGATTTATCCTTACTAAACAAATTACTACTACCTAATAATTTCTCATTAAATTTTACTGAACGCTCTTTGATTACCTTATTTCTTTCAGGGTCGTAAATACGATAAGCTCGTCTTTCATTCGAATATCCCAACATAATACCTTTTTTACCTGGATTAGAAAATTTGTGTCTTAAAGCTTTAGGAACGTGATAGTATACTATAGATCCAAAAACACGTAGATATTTATAGTTCTGCCTTTTATTAAAGAATAATTCTTTTGGAACTTCAGTTTTACCTTTTCGAGGAGTTAGGTTAGTAACATGCGTTGCATAGGCTATTGCTTCAGCCCAAAAATTTAAAGGAAGTTTACTATCATAGATTAATGTTCTAGCTCTATCTAACAAAACTCTATTAGCTCGTTCAGCTTTACCCAAACTTTCTGGGTTGTACGGCACAGATTTTTCATGTGTAATTCCGCATTCAGTGAAATAAAACTCAAGATCTTTGTTTACAAACTCAAGACCATTATCACTACGGAATTTCTTAATTTTCTTATTTATTAAGTTTTCAAATTTCAACTTAAAACTTACAATTTTATCAAATACTTCGGTTTTGTTCTTAAGAAAATAAGTAAAATACATGCCAGAAAAATCATCTACTAATATTAAAAAATATCTTGAATTACCTAAGGACTTAACTGGGAATGGCCCACACAAATCACCATGTATTAATTCTAAAGTTGTTGAACTTTGAGGAGTTAAAATACTAAAATGAGGTTTTCTGGTAATCTTAGAAATATCACATGATTCACAAGACAATTCATTATCAATTTTTAAATTTAACACTTTACACATTTTACGCATATAATCAGCATTTAAATGACACAATCTTTTATGCCAAATTACATTCATTTCAGCGTTATTTTTAACTTTGTTACACTCAGAAAGACATACCTCGTTATTAACATTAGGTTTTAGCTTAACTTCTAATTTTTTATTCACATTTAAAGCTTTCAAAACTACGCGTCCATTAGGAGCAATAATTAATACTGAGTTTGAATGTGATTTTACATTAAACCCCAAATCCATTAAACATGTAACTGACAGTAAATTATGACGTAATTCTGGTACATACAATACATTACTAATTATAATTTTTGCATTATTACTTAGTGAAATAGCTTTAACAGTTCCGGTTCCTTTAGTATCTAATGTAAAAGTCTTACCTGCCTGGTATATTTTACTGTCGCAAGCATCTATAGATTCGAACCAGCGTTCATCCTTGCACATATGAGACGTGGCTCCGCTATCCAGGATCCAACATTCGTCCACTTGTCCTTTCTGTTCAGCTGAAACTAAGGCGTAATCATCTGGAGTAGCACTTTCGGATACCAATGTCTCTTGAAAATTTGGTTTTCGGCTACCTTTTGCTCTGCTGGTCGATGTTTTGTAGCCCCTATCTGTTCCCACTTCTTGATGTTTCGAATAACAATCCCTTGCTATATGTCCCGGTCGTCTACAGGAGTAGCAAATTTTTCTAGGTAAACTCTTCTTCTGAGTAGCATATGCGGATTCCAAATTTCTATGTCCACGGGATTTCTGTAGTAAATCTTTTTCTTCTTCCCTTAAGACTTCAAGTATTTCTTCTATCGACTTTTCTCGTTGCGTTTTTAAAACTTGTTTTATGCGCTCATATTTTCCAGCTAGACCTCTGACCGTGTAGAACACTAATTCTCTGTCAGATATTTTCAGTCCCAAGGAAGCACACTTAGTCGATAATCCTTTAGCTCGAGCTATATAATCGTTTACGGCTTCTGAATCCAGCATTTCTAAGCTCTTAAGTTCGGCACCCGCATCAATCTTTCTATCTTCCTCAAGCCCAGTGTAGGTAGTTTTAATTCTTGTCCACAAAGCTTTTGCATTCTTTTCTTCTGCATATTGCAAAGCCTGTTCGTCTGATAGAGACAATTTCAAGTATGATACGGCATCTTGGTTAGTAGTTTCCCAAACTTGCAATTTACCAGGGTCAGTTGGAGCTTCCTCTGTCACTGCCGACATTAGTTTCTTGAGGTTCAAAACCGCTTCCATTTTCATGGCCCAAAGATGATAATTAGTTCCAGTCAACTTCGGAATTCCAAAAGCTAAGTCTTTCTCCATGATGATCGTAAACCACGCTCTGCTACCACTGTTGTTTGGTTGAATAACACAGAGGCTAATGCCGGCAAATAAGGTATTTATTAAAACATAATATGAGGAAACAATAGTTCGCACACACAGTGCTACACAACTGAATCAACCAACAACTAGTCAGCTTCTTCAACAAATATATATCTATTTCCCCTATCGGGAAGTCGTTGTATTACATCACGCAACTCGCGCAACTTACTTGAGAAGGAGAGGAAAAATGAGATTTTATTTGCATATTAACAACACTTAGTAACATGTTTGGCTGGAAATATTTTGTTAAAGTTCATCATAAAAGTAATTATAACACGTTTGCTGGTCTAGTAGCGAAATATAAAAACTTCCTGTTATAATTTTTTCAACGTTTTTGCCAATTTTCTTTATTTACTTTTTTTTTTCATTAATATACATGAAAAAATTGCAAATCTTAATTTCTGCACTTAATTTTACAATTCAATTTCAATGAAATAATTTAAAATGGAATACAGATTAGTTTCATATGTTAACTTTTACAATCTAAATGACGTTAACTTTTAACAATCATAAATTTTTTTCAAAAAACCCGACCCGGGTTTGCAAAAATTGCCGGGTGCTTCTTTGTTAAGCCCTGTTAATTAATACAATTATATCACTGCTTACGTTATTATAAAATTATTTATTGTTATTTATTGATGTGTTAGAAAGGTAAATAATCGACACTGTCACTGGTGGCATAAGTCTTTTAATTTTTCAAAAAAGTGCTTAATTTTTTCAAGAAAAAGTTCTTGAAAGTGCTTAATTTTTTGCTTTGTTAAAAGATTGGGAACCCTGTTAAAGTAAATTTATGTAACGAAAAAAAAGTTTATATATATTCTGATTTAATAAATGAGAATCCTAAATCTAACAATTTCTTTAAAATAGTGTCCAGATGAAGTAAGTGTTTATTTCATGCTTCGGAAAAGATAGCTATATCGTAGTCTATATAAGCCCTGGCAAAGTCTAGGTAATTAGATAGCTATCCTCTATTCATCTCCATTTGAAATGTGGCTGCTGCATTCTGCAAACCGAAGGGCATTACTTTAAAACAGTATTGGGGCTCTATGAGTTTTGAGAGAAACTAAATGCTGGCTTTCTTTCTCTAAAGGAATAGCCCAGTAACCTTTGGTTAAATCAATTGTTGAAATCACGTGTGCCTTTCCAATTTGAAATAGTAAATCAGTCTGATTTTCCATTGGGAAATCATCGGGTTTCATTACTGCATTTAAGGAGCGCAAGTCCACACATAAACGAAGATCTCCATCATTCTTCATTACGCAAACTACAGGGTAAGCAATCTCAGCATCACTCTCTTCAATAAGACCTAATGTCAACAGCTCATCGACTTGTTTCTCCACCTGTGGCTTTAATGCTTCTGGGATTCTATATACATATGGTTTTTTCCTTTCAGTTTCTGTTAATCTGATCTTATGTTCACCAACTTTAGCAATTTGAACTTTATTTGAAAATACAGTTTTGTACTTCTCTAACAAATTTAATAGTTCTGTTCTTTTATCATCATCTGAATGATTCAGATTAATCTCCCCAGGATTGGAAAAATTTGCAGAGTTGTTCATACTAGGTGTGGATTGGGTCTCCCCCATCTCATCTTCCCTCTCAAATACTACACCCACTGCCTGTACTCTACGAATAAATGTCCTTATTTTATTTACATGTACGTTCTTAATACTTCCATCTACAAGCTTTACTTTATAAGAATCGGGATTGCAACGTGCAACTATTTCCGCGGGTCCAGTCCATCTCTCATATAATTTGTTACTAGAATCAGGTATTGGTAAATATACTTGGTCACGTGAGTGAAACTCTTTATATATTGCACGCCGGTTAGCATATTTTGTGTTAGTACCTTGCTTAATTTCTGCTACTAAAGACGCCTGCTCTGCAGCCTTTTCTAAGTTCAAATTTACCTGATTATACTCAATCGCGCTCTTTACTATATTTAAGGGCAGTGGAATTTCCCCGGACCATGAAGATTTTAATTCTGCAAGTGGTCCCCTCGCTTCTTTTCAGTACATCAACTTAAATGGTGATACCCCGGTTGTACAGTTCGGAATTTCCCTATATGCAAATAATAAGTAAGGTATTTATTATCCCAATTTTTCAGATCACTACGAATAATGTAGTGTAATATGCGCTTCAAAACTTGGTTACATCTTTCTACTAAGCCCGAAGATTGGGGGTGTCCCAGTGTTGCAAACCTTGGGGTTGTACCCAACCTAGCATGAAATTCTTGTGTTAATTTCGAGGCAAAATTTGCGCCCTGATCACTCGAAATTACCCTAGGTATTTCCGTTCTCATAAATATTTCTAATAATGCATCGCAAGTAGCTTTTGCTGTTATTGTTTTTAAAGGTACTGCCTCAGGCCACCTAGAATGCAAATCAACTAAACATAACACATATTTATGTTTATGCGCTGACAGAGAATCGATCGGACCGATAATGTCACATATTACCTGGTCAAACGCAAATTCAGGTCGATTGATCTGTGTAATAGGTATTTGATCACTCTCCTACTCCGTAACTGACAATCTTTACAACTTCTACTATACTCCTCTATTTCTTTTGACATGTTTGGCCAATAAAATGAAAGACGAATCCGCTCTTTAGTTTTTCTCATGTCCAAATGATTTGCAAAAATTAATTCATGTGCTAATTTTAATATTTGTTCCCTTTTTACCTTTGGCACCACCAATTGTGTTACCTGGTCCCCTGAAATTGTTTCTTGGTGATAAAGTAAGCAATCCATGATTATTTATCCATGATTATTATCCAGCCATTATTTATCATATAGCATTACGTACTTATCATGTAGCTATTATTTATGATTATTTATCATAGAGCGGGCATTTCAATTTCGTTTTTAAACATAATTATTATTTTTGTTATTGTCGTAGCCATTAAGGCACTGGGGGTGTGATTGTACTTGTTTTCCAGTTTCGTCATCTAGACTGCCGAGAATTCGACAACTGACACGCCCATACGTCACAACCACTTATAGAGCGAACCTATTCATACATCCATCCATTCAATCATTCATCCACAGGCCGTAATTTTGGCCTGAACCAGAGAACGATCAATCTCCAATCCAGTACCTCAGAGGCATAATATGTTATCGGAACATGGAGGACTTTGTCACCCAACAGATTTAACTTGCACAAGTCACCACATAACTATACTAATTCATTGTTATACTAATTATTTAAAACAGGGTTCCCACGGTCCTTAAAAGTCCTTAAAAACTGCTTAATTTTTATTTTGGAAAATAAGAGCCCTTAAAAGTACTTAATTTTGGTACAAGGTTTTTAAAAGTCCTTAATTTTTTAGCGTCACTAATCATAAGCAGAATGTTACATAAAAATTTAAATCTTATCAACTGAAAGATCCTTAGATTTTAATAATCATTTTATTCAGTTAACATTGCAACTTAATATAGGTACTGTTTTTTAATTTTTGTTGCATTTTTGGTTGCTTTAAAATTAGTTCATGTTTTTCACCAGAATGTTTAGTAACATTATGTTAAGTTAATTCTTAATAACATGTTTGGCTGGAAATAATTTTGTTAAAGTTCATCATAAAAGTAATTATAACACATTTGCTGGTCTAGCAGCGAAATATAAAAACTTCATGTTATAATTTTTTCAATGTTTTTGCCAATTTTCTTTATTTACTTTTTTTTTCATTAACCCTCTGACTGATTATCCTGCGATTTCCACAGGCAACTGAATTGTAGCAAAATCTGCTCATCCCGCGATTTCCGCGGGCATGTGTTTTTCTTCCTTTATTGATGAGCGCATCCCGTTTATTCCCCGTTTCAGCGGTATTAGACATTTAATTTATGTTTTGACCAAACAGATGTCGTTAGTTGTCCTCTAAATTGCCGTATTTGAAAGCGCGTAGTGTTAAGCGATTTCGTAAGGGTGGAAAGCGCGTAGTGTAAAGCAAATTTTTAAAGCGGCTTCGGTCCAAAAATGGAGCAGTCAGAGGGTTAATATACATGAAAAAAATTGCAAATCTTAATTTCTGCACTTAATTTTACAATTCAATTTCATTGAAATAATTTAGAATGGAATACAGATTAGTTTCATATGTTAACTTTTACAATCTAAATGACGTTAACTTTTAACAATCAGAAATTTTTTTTCAAAAAATCCGACCCGGGTTTGCAAAAATTGCTGGGTACTTCTTTATTAAGCCCTGTTAATTAATACAATTATATCACTGCTTACGTTATTATAAAATTGTTTATTGTTATTTATTGATGTGTTAGAAAGGTAAATAATCGGCACTGTCACTGGTGGCATAAGTCTTTAATTTTTCGAAAAAGTGTTTAATTTTTTCAAGAAAAAGTTCTTGAAAGTGCTTAATTTTTTGCCTTGTTAAAAGAGTGGGAACCCTGTTTCAACATGTTACCCGTAGTTTCATTAAATGACAACAAATGTCGAATATATCTTATCACCTACACAAGAAAAAAAAAAACCGCAAGCGTTACATAGAGAGAAAAACCACAAAAACCTTACATAATTAGCCCAACGGTAAAGGGATTTTTACTTATGACCCATTTACAGAGATGATTTTTTATTTCAACTTTTTGATTAGCTCAAACCGGGAGTCAAACCCATATAGACCAGTCATCGAACCCAGAAAACCTCATCGGGAAGGAAATTCTTTTTCTAATTTTGGATTTACAACTACCGATGTTCAACTACGTAGCCTTGTAATTTTGTGTCCCAAACATATGACAATTGATCAAGTATTGCGAGAAATTTGCTTCATGGAGGACTTTTTTTCATGGAACTATCCCTCTTTTGCGTTACATGAAGGGGAAAACAACGAAAGCTTCCCACGGTTAACCTGATGGCTAGGGGACTCTAACCCATGATCCGTCTGCCACTAAGGATATTTTACGCCAGCAGTGTGGTCTATGCTAGCTGGTTGCGGAATTCAAATCGACTAGCCATCGCCGGGATTCGAACCCGGTTCACCTCATTGGAAGGTAAGGGCTCTATCTGAACTATCCCGTCATAAGAACTATATCTTGCATATTGCCTATAAATATACCAATTGTGCAATTTCATTTTAATTTTTTTACTAGTAACTTATTAAAACACGCCAAGAAAAACTGGAACTGTGAGTGACAATTAAGTATCAAACTATACCTCGCAAGAGCTAAAAGTTGGCAATGTGCAAAAATCAACATCTGAAGAAAAAAAATATCAGATCTTAGGTTCCCAATCAGCCACTTAGCAAAGCAAACACTTTCAATTGCCCTTCAAAAAAAAGTATTTAAATTCATTTTTGTAAATTGTTTACTAAGTACGATATGATAAATTTTTTTTAAACTGTTAAGTGTTATTAACTAATTATCCAACTTAAACTTTACTAATTAATTTTTTGGATGATTGTTCCTAACAATAGGGCTATAAATTTTTAACAGAAAAGAGCACAAGAGTTTGTTCTTCAAAAAAAGATAAATGCGTTCACATTCAGAAATGATCTGAATCATTTTCTAAAAGTAAAAAAAAAAATATCATATTCAAAACGATTTACAAAAACAGAAGTATTTGGGATGTTCTCGTTTTATATATTTTCTTTTTAGACCATATTGAGAAAATAAACAAATTTAAGTTAGAACTTTAAATAATGTAAATAAAAATTAATTCTTTTCAAAATAATGTGGTTCAAGAAAATATTTAGCTATTTAAAATAATAATTAGGATGCCGCAATATAGTCTTTTCAATGATATGCCAAAGTCTTAAGCTCAGCAAATAAGGTAAAATACATTAGTTTTAAACTTTTCAATTTTTTAAAATAATTCCTTTCTTGAAATGTTTGACACCTTCTTTTATCAGATATAAGTAGTTAGGACAAAAATAGTACAGAAGCAACTAAAAAATTATCAAGGGGAATAACATTTTATTAAAAGAAAATTAAATCTAATTTAAATAAAATTTTAAATCTATGGTTAAATGTAATGTTTAACGTTTGAAAATTTTGATAGGTATTTTGTATTGTTAGTGTCATCTATTCATTAGAATTCAACTCTTTTCATTCACGAATGAATTAAAATTAATTATAAATTTTTAATTTTGCAGGATTTAGAAAATTCTGAATAAAATGCGTGTCATTTTCACAAATCTCTGTAATGAACGGTCATTATATAAATCAAAATATTTTCTTTTTTAGAGACGTACAAATAAAGTATGTTTTTCTTTCTAACTTTGGATACCCCTTCTCTCCTTGTCATCAAAAACAAGATTAATTATGATTAATAATTAAAATATGATTACGTAAGAAAGTAACAACCTTGTTCTAAATTTGACTTTTCCTGAATTAATCTAATTTTGGGTCTAAATAAACAATAACTTTGCTGAAGGCGTTAAAATTCGCATGGTTTCACCTAGCAAGCCTGCTGATATAGGAAAGTCGTATTAAAAACAACAACAAGAATGCGGGGAATGAAAGTTTCGGTGAAAATAGCATCTTCTTTGCGTAATACAAGAAGTTGAAAACACTGATTTTGGAGCACTGGTGCAATTTTGGAGGGAAAAAGTAGCATTCGGTAGCAACTGGCAAGCAATTGTTTAATATTTATATATTTAGTCTCCCTATTTTCCCGTGTCCACTGATAATTAATCCCTACACTTAGAAGTCGAACTTTAGTTGCCAGAGGTATGAGAAAGAATTAGCTATTGTAATACAGTATTTTAAAATAGTATTGTACAAAAATTTTTCTTTGAACAAAGAAGTAATAGTGACCACATATTCATATGTATTGTAAATTTATTATTTTAAAAGGCTGATATTTCATATCCTATTGATTACTTTGAATTTTATAGGACAGGATGTTGTCTTTATGATGGAGAATAGTATTGTGTGACTCATCATAGCTCTGGTAAGAATTATATTGCAGTGCTTCAATAAACCTTTGGGCCATTCAAACATAACGAAAGCCCCTGAAGTCTGAAAGCGATTTGGGATTTGTTCACTTTTTAGGGCGAAGTGTGAGGAATGTTATGAGAGATGTCTGATAACAGAAATTGAAATAAATTCAAGCTCAAATTTTAATTATATATTTTGAATATTTTAAAGTTATCTTTTATATAAATAGCTTTGAATTTGGCTTAAAGTTACGACAAGTAAGCCCTCCGATAAATTGACTCCTATAATCTCCAGATTTCTAATTCAGTCCCTAGTTATGAGCATTGTTAACTTGCTACTCTGAAATCCCATTTTTTTAGTTATGGGTCACGAGCTACTACAATGGACTTAGGTTTAGAGGTCAATTTCTAATTTGTTTCTATGTCATAATTTAGTTAAAACATTTCAGTCATAATTTTTTGGTGGAAATATTAATGGAACTTTTTGTCGGATAACTAAAGCTAAATATTTCCTACAACTCTTGAATTCAAAATTTGAAATTCAGGCTTGTGGTTTCGTACATTTTAAGAAACTTTATTAGCCATAACTTTTCCTGGTGGGAGAGTGAATGATACGTTTTGTTAAAGCAGCGTATGCTCTAAGAATTTTATGAAGTGAGCCTGAAGTGAATTTTATGAAGTTTTGGAGCAAAATTTCTTTCTAGATTAAAAGTTTGCAAAAACTTGCTTTTCCCATATTTTTTTGATAATGAAAATTTTTGTTGCGCCAACAATTTCCTGCATTATTCGGCGAAATTTTACAGTTTTTTTGTAATAAATGATCTGAAACTTGTTTTTGCCATACTTTTTTTTATTGATGGGTGGGCTTACAAAATTCTTTGTTAGGATAGCGATTTCCTACAACGAGTGAATATTTGAAGGCAGTATTCCAAATTTCAAAGCAAAAGTTATCTGACGCTTATTTTGTTTGTATCCTAAGTTTCATTAATGGGATAATTAAAATTTTTGTTTAGAAGACAATTTTGTTTGATGGGCTAACTTCTGGAGGTGAGATTGTAACTTTCTGTTTCTAGGTAAAAATTAAGGTAAACTTTGCTTTGATTGTTTTGGATGGTTCCTTTAATTTGCTATAATGGGCAAAGATTTGAGTGCGAAAATTAAGATTGTAGTTTCTAAATAATAAATTAGCTGAAAATTGTTTAATCAAAATAAATTTTGTGGATTTCCAAGCAGAATTTAACGTTAGTCTTATGATTTTCTTGAAGAAACAAATGTTTGGGATTGAAGTTTAAGCTTGTGGGTTACCTATCAGGATTCAGCTAAAACATGTTTTGACCATACCTTTTTTGTTTTGACAGTTTTGCAAAATTCAGACTTTAGTGTCTATGCTATGAAATAGCAAAAATTTTCATAAATTTGTTGGATGAGATAATGTTACTTTTTATTACTTATGTGTGTTAACAAATTTGTACATTATGCTGCAATTTGGTGGCAAAATTCAAGCTTGTGATTTCAGGGGTGTGTCCAGACATTTTGTGAAAGGTCCGTTTTTCGTGAAATTGTGAAAAAATTACTAACATTCTTTCAACCAGGGTCCGTTTTTATGAATTAGTGCAAATAGGGTCCGGTTATTGCAAAAAACTTTTTCAAGGAGTTTTTGAATTGTAAATAGATACAAGATTATGCTCAGCACTGTAAAATCATAATAAAAAAAATTAAATTTTCAAAAATAAACAGCAATTGCTGCTTCTATATTAGAGATGCAACATACAAATATTTGGTATTTAGCCTATACTGCTGAACGCAGAATATTCATTTCGGACGAATAATGGAAGAATCGTCTGCCGAAGACAAAACTTAATTCGTTTACATCCATCTTTCTTGTTTTCTGCCCTGGAAAGGGTTTATTCGATTAACAAAATAATAATGAAGATAAACAAATTTGTGAAGGGTCCGATTAAAAGAAAAATCATTTTGTGAAGGGTCCGTTTTTAAGTTAAAATATTTTGTGAAGGGTCCGTTTTTATGAAAAGATATTTTGTGAAGGGTCTGTTAACGGACCTAAATTTCTTCTTAACAGACCCCTGGATTGTTAGAACATAAGTTAGCTATAACATATTTTACCTAACTGGCAAACTTAGGTTGTTGTAGACTTGTAGTAAAGGTGCTCATGTAATCTAATTAGAACTGTATTTGTTTTCAAACATATAAATTATACCGGCAGACGAATATTCATTATGCAAATTAACGGCACTAAATTTATCAATAATTTTTTTATCTAAAAAAACTTTTGAAGTAATAATAATTTCATTTGAAATCTAATTGTTTCCCATGCATTTTAAAAAATAGAGTGTTCTTATGATGAAATTAAGTTACTTCATATAATTGATCGTTATTTTGTAATACAATACATAATAGTTTTATTAAAAATTTCAACTTCTTGCTACATGGAATTACAGGTATTTGCAAATATAATGAATGCTCCTAAGCTTATTTTTTCTGACAAAAGGGGGAAAAGCTAATGAGCAATGCTTATTAAGGATACTAAATTTCCCTTCATTTATGTAGACTAACGACTTATTACATTGAAGTAATGTTTTACCCTTTCACCCGGGCTTACCGTGGGTGGTGTTCGTGGTTTTCTTCTCCAAATAACACAGATGTGGGTGGTTAGTTCCATCAAAAAAATCCTTCACGCAGGCTTGTTTGTCCCAATGCTTGACCGGTTATTGAATCTGACATATCCCCGGTCCGAATATTGGTGCCTATGTTCAACGCCTTCTATAAAATAAAATGAGCTGATGCTTAAAAGTAAAATATTAACTTATGTTTTATTTGTCAAAAGTTTTCTAAAACTTATTTTGGCACTTATGGTGGCCTAACGTGTGATGGTAAAATAGAAATTTGTTGTTTTTGGATCATAAATGGTATAGTTCTTCAGTTCATTGGTTCTGTGTTAATATCTATTTGAAGATTTTATAAGCAGTTTTATTTGTAATGCAATAATTTATTAACGAACATAAATTAAATTGACATTATTTAAAAAGAAAAGAAATAACTGAAGTACTGTTCTCTACTGTATATTATTCATCTTTACTAAATATTTGATTGGTTCATTAATTGCCGAAAACTATCCTAAGAAATTTTATATATTTCTTAGAAAAATATATATATATATGATATTGTATATTGCATGACTTGCCATTATTTAAAACGTGAAATATGAAATTTATGAATGTAAATATAAATTGTCTGTAAAAATTATATTGAAAATTGTATGTTAAAGTAAAAATATTTTTTCAACTCCATAACATTGGTATACATTACAAATGAGAAAAATTCAATTCATGTATTAAATATTTGATTATTAAATCAATAGATTTACGGAAGTGTTAATAGAATGTCTTATTTTCAACTAGAAGCTTGATAAATTTATTAAATTGCTATTATTTTAATGTTTAGCATTTTATAAGGAAAGAATTTGGGACAATATGGAATTAATTTATTTGGGACAATATAGTATTAAGTTAAGTTCAAATATAATATTTTTGCTCTTCCTGTTAACTGTTTCAAAAGAAACTTCCCGCAGTTCCATTAAATGACAATAAATGTCAAATATATCTTTTTACCTACATAGAAAACAGCGAACACTACATCGGGAGGAAAACCTTGCATAATTAGCCTAATGATAAAGGGATTTTAACCCGTGACCCATTTACGATGATCATTTTATACTTAACTTTATGGTCAATGCAAGTCGGGAGTAAAACACACATAAACTTGTCATCGAGACCGGGACACCTCATTGGGAAGGGAATTATTTTTCCGCTGCGCCAACGTGATTCCTCCTTGACCATTTTATTCTATATTGTCATTGTCATTTCTTACCGTCATTGAAGAGCCGACCCAATTTTGGACTTGAGGCTACCAATTTTCAACTACGTAGCTTTGTATATTTGAACCCAATCCTGAAGACAAGGATCAGCAAGTATTGGGAGTAATTTGCCTTTTTGGAGGACATTTTATTCGATAGTACTATCACGAATTTGAGTTAACCGGAGAGGAAAACCGTCTACTTTTAATCTGATGGCAAGGAGACTCTAACCCTTGATCCGTTCGGGTGCGGAATTCGAATCGATTAGTCATCGCAGGAATTCGAACCCGGGACGCCTCAATGAAAAAAAAGCTCTCAATACCCTGAGCAATCACGGCATTTAATCTATGTTAATCTATCTTACTTTTAAAACACGATATGAATAGCTGGAGCTCTGAGTAGTAATTAAGTATAAAACTTTACTTTGTAAGAGCTTAAAGTTGGGAAGGTGTAAAAGCCTACTCGAGAGAAAAAAGTACTTAATAGATCAGATCTTAGATCAGAGGTCGCCAAAGTGGTTTATATAGACCCCCAGGGGTCTATTTAACAAAAGTGGGGGTCGATCTGAGCCAGGGGGTCGAATGGGGGTCAATCTGAAGGGTCGATTGGGGGTCAAAGAATAAACAGTTCTTAATACGTAAATCACACATATCTAATTGAGTATGTAAGATTTGTGAATTTTTTTTATAATTGACTTAATATCAGTTTCTTTATAGAACATAAACTAATAAACGCATCATCAAAAACGTGGACATCAACCTGCAAGATGAGTTTGCTGAAATATTATCGGATCTTGATGCAAAGACGCTTTTTAAAAATTTAACAATAAGTAAATTTCGAACAAATATAAATATAATGCAAAAATATGTAGAACTTTATGAAATAGCTCAGCCTTTTTATGCTAGCTTTTCCAAGTTCCTATATGGTTGAAGCCGGTTTCAGTCACGTAAATTCAATCTTAACTAAGTACAGAAATAAATTAAATGTGGAGTTACGANCAAGTTGAAAATCATTAGAAATGATGATTAAGAAGCAATAAATCTGTAGTTACTTTACTTATTATTTCTACTTATTTATAATTACTTATTATTTAATAAATATTAAGGTATTTAAATTTCAAGTTTAGTATATTTTTAATAAAACTATTGTTACACAATGTACTATTGCTTTATTAAATGTTTAAATCATAAAATAAATGTGCAAACACAGTATCTAATAGAGTTTTATCTTAATTAACAGAAAATTACTTTTATGGGGGTTGATGGAGATTTTGAAAAATAATATAGGGGTAGATGATCAAAAAAGATTGGCGACCCATGTCTTAGATCTTAGTAAATCAGATTTCAGGTTCCCTACCAGCCACTTAGCAAAGCAAAAAATTTCTACGCCCTTAAAAAAAAAATTTTTTTTAAGTTACTTTTTTTTGCAAATTGTTTACTAGTTTTGATATAAATTTTTTCATGCTGTTAAGTGTTATTAAATAATTATCCCACATAAACGTTACTAATTAATTTCTTGTATAATTGATCCTTACTATAAGGTTACAATTTTTTTACAAAAAGAGCGCAAGAGTTTGATCTTCACAAAATGATAAATGTGTTCTAATTCAAAAGTATATCTTAATCAGTTTTCGAAAAAGAACGAAACAGACCATATTCCAAATTATTTACAAAAATTGAAGTATTTAGGACGTTCTCATTTTTTATATATTCCTTTTAGGACATATTCAGAGGTGCCAACTTTAGTAGAAATTTATCCACCCCTATTTCTAAATAATTCGTAGACTTATATGATTCACCACTTTACAGTACTTATGTCATGTTATAGTTTTATAAAGCAAGCAAAAATAGTCAAATATTTGCAAAATTTACTTTGTAGTTATTTGCTGTTTTTTTTTAATTATTTTGGCGTGTCCGGAGCAGTTGGCATCTCTGCATATTGAGAAAATAAACAAATTTAAGTTTGAACTTTAATGTTAGTATACATTGCAATTTCTGATTCTTTTCTGAATAACGTGGTTCAAGAAAATATTTAGCTACTCTAAATAATAATTAGACTGCAATATAGTCTTTAACTGCAATATAGTCTTTTCAATGATATGCTAAAGTCATAAACTCAGCAAATAAGGTAAAATGTATTAATTTTAAACTTTTTAATTTTCTTAAATAATTCCTTCCTGGAAATGTTTGGCACTTTCTTTATAAAAAATAACATTTTATAACATGAAACAACTTCTTTAACATTTTATAAAAAAAATGTACAATTTAAAGTTGTTAATTTAAATCTAATATTTTTAAGGTTTAAAAAATTTTAATAGGTATTTTGCTTTGTTAGTGTCATCTATCTGTTAAGATTCAACTCTCTTCATTTACAAATGAACTAAAATCATGAATTTTTAATTTTGTTGGATTTTGAAAATTCCAAATAAAATGTGTGTCATCTTCACAAATCTCTATTAATGAACCGTCTTTAGAAAAAGTAGAGAAGGAAACATTTCGATTTATATTGAGACGTACAAATAAAGTATGTATTCTTTCTAACTTAGGGTACTCTCTCCTTGTCACCAAAAATAATCGAATCTTATTTAAGAAAATAACAATTTACCACATTGTTTTTATTTTAAATTTTCCTGAAATAATCTAATTCCAGGGTTAAATAAACAACGTAACTTAGCAAAAACTATTACTATAACTGACTTTATAAGAGCTTGAGAAAAATATCCTTTAGGAATTTTTGCTGATTTTCAGATATGTTTAAAAATGGTGACATAAAAGTAATTTTTGTCAAACTTCTTCTTTCTTCATACTTAACTTTAGTTTAAAATGTGAAGCTATTTCAATTGTAATTTTCCCCCAATCCACAGTGGGCCAACATCCAAGGTTTTGTGGCCAAAATTAGTATTTCGATAAAATTTGTTTCAAAATTTGGGGTTTTTTATGTGCTGGTAAATTGAATTAATAGTTGAAATTTTGAAATGCACTAAAAATACAAACAAAAAAATGGCGGCTGAAATATGGTGAGAAGAAATTTTAAAAAATATTATAATACATTTAAATGATTAAATATAGCAATGAAAATATAATAATTTTCGTAATTTTAGATTAAAAATGAAAAACAACTTATATTTCCGAAGTAATGTTACAAAATAACGCGAATTAATTACAAAATAGCGTGAAAACATGAGAAAAAACATAATTTTTGTTTTTCGGTACATTTAGTTCACCTTTGCAATGTGGGCAAAATGGGACAGGTTTTTCAAAAGAAGAAGCATCAAAGAAGACAACAAAGAAAAGTTTAGCTAATTACCTCGTGGAACTTTTTGGAGATTTCGAAAATGATTCAAACATTGTAAAATGTCAAATGATAAGATATAAAAGATATTAAGTTTGTCAAGAGTACTAACTAATCCAACAAAATGAAAAATTGTACTATAATTTCAGACTAATTACTCTGATAAAAATGTAACAGTAAGGTGAAGTTCCTATATATATTTCTGAAATATAAATTTAAAAGTTGCATTTAAAAAAAAAAAAAATTAGCAGATTTTTCACTACATTGTTTTCTTGTCGGTTCAAAAAGTAAATTATAATGTTTGGAATGATTATGAATACTTAATTTGAGCGATATTTAAACTGCCTACTCTTAATTTCGATTTACTTATTACATGTAATTTTGACTTTTGGCCAAAGATAATTGTCTTCTGGCCCACAGTGCAATCATTCTATTTACTTTATTTTGAAAAAATTCGAAAATGATGTGATTTAAATACCTTATGTAAGCGTTGCTCTTATCCCGCATGCTACTTGTCAGATAAAATAAGTAAACCACAAATCTACATGCCTGTTAAGTCCTTAAGTATAGTTTGAAAAGTCATGATAGTGTTGTATAAATATTTATACAATTTTAATCAATATGTTTTGTTTTTTCAGATTTCATAAACTATATTGTATACAAATCCAATTAAGAGTCGGCGTCTTAGCTTTTTAAAGGTAAGTCAGAAGAATTTAATAATCTTCGTGTTCATATTAACTCCCATTTATAAAAGTTTTCAAGAAAATAAAAATGAATACACAATACAAATAAAGATATATATTAATAGGAAAAATAATCTTGTATACTAAAAAGACTTTTCATTCAAAACTTACAACATATTGGAAAAGGCACTATATTCGTTAAAATTAAACAACAAAAAAAATAGTTTCGTCCAGAAAATTTCTTCCATTTTTTTTAAAAAAATATAAGCATTTTCATTATAGAAAAAAATGCGATATAAGTAAATTAAAATAATTACTTTTTCTGCGGAAAGCATTTAAAATCTTGACGTACACTTACGGAAAAAAGGTTGCAAAATTTTAATTACTGAATTAAAAGTAACAATGTTAACTGTAGCGTCCTGATAGGGAATGATGTTTGCTAATAATGTTTGCTAATAATGATAATAAAAATATTTTTAGACTTATCTCCCGTAGTATTAAATAAAAATTTTTTTTATTGAAATGTCTCGACAAAGAATGATACATTATCCAATTAAAATAAGAGTTTCTAAGTAAATCTCAACGTGGCGAAGAATTAAATTTATTGAACTAAGGGTGAACCTTGCCCATTCTGACATAGTTCTAAAATGCGGCACAAAAATAAAATTGAATATCGTAAAATAAACTATATGTTTCTGTTTTGTTCATAAATAGTTAAGTAGAAATTATTCTTCTTATGTTCGATTATGGTTTACTATTGCGTGAAGTAGAATGAGCGTAAAGTAAAAAAGCATAAAATGAAGGAAAGCTTAAAATATTAAGTAGAAATTATAGCAGAGAATAAAGAGTAGAAAAATGTGAAATATCAGGAAAAGTTAAAGCGTAAAATGTGAAGTATAAGCTTAAGGGTTATGTAAAGAGTGTAATATATAGTGAAGCAAAAAGTAAATTAAAAAAATAGTCAAGCATAAGTAAAAATTAAAAAGTTTAATGAAAGCGTAAAAAATAAAAGTGAAGTAAAAAGCGGAAGGTAAAAATCGGAAAGTATAAAAAGTGAAGTATAGAAACAAGTAAAGCATAGTTGAAAATATAGCGTAAAGTAGTGTGTAAAACATTAAGAAACGTGTGAAGCAAATAAAGCTTAAATTCAATTGAAGTGTGTAATATACAGTATTGTGTAAAATAAAGCGTTAAATATAAAATAAAATACACAATAATAGAAAGCAAAAATTTTTGAAAAGTGCATCATGTAAGGATTCAATTGAGCTTGAATTATTAAGCAATGCTTAAAGTAGAAAGTATCTAGAAATGTAAAAGATAGTGAAAGTAAAGAAGATACTTAAACATAATATAGTAAAAAATACAGCATAGTTTAAAGTAAAGTTTAAAGTTAAAGCGTCAAGTAAATTAGCATAAAGTAAAGTATGAAATAAAATAAAATGTAGAGTATAAGTTAAATCATAAAATATAAGGTAATGAAAACAGCTAGTAAAGTAAAGCTTAAAGTAAAAGATGGAGAGTATAATGTAGAAATTGTGTTAACTAAAAAGTAAGTGTGGAATTAAATGTAAAGGAAAATGCTTGTCAAGTTGAAAGTACTGTAAATTATAGAATATGAAATATAGAGTAAATTAAAGTACAATGTAAGTTTTGACTAAAACTAATGTTAAGACCAAGAGAAAATTAAAATGACGTGTGAAATATAGGGGTCACTTTTTCAAAACGATTGAAATAGTTACCCATATTATTTATGTAAAGCATTTCTCAAAGTATCATATGAACTGCACCAAGATAGGCAAATTTTTTAGGAAAAAATTCAAGAAAAAGTGTGATGTGTGGAGTAAAAACCTCTAAAATAAAAAAAAAAAAACAAATAAAAAAACGATATACTAGTTTTAATTTAAATATTTAATGAGATGGCAATGAAAAAAAATTATTTTGTTTTTTATTTCTTTTTTTAAGGAATGAAGACTGGGTTATTTAATTTTATCCATTTAAATTACAAAATAAGAATTATAATTTTAGTTGAAAGCGAATGATCACAAAAATATAAAAGCCTAAATATCAACTACAACAAATTCATAGTCTTGGATACAAGAATTAGAGATTACTCTATTTCCCACTAAATACTTATTTCATTTAACTATTTCATAAGAATAATGATGTCCTTTCAACTTTCTTACAGATGATATTTAGATTATAAAATTCTATTTAGCTATGCAGGTTTATTTTTCTTTGGAGTTAAAATTCATGATTTTTAAATCATTTAACAGAAAGACTTATTTAACGTTACTTTAACTTTAAAATTTTATTTTATTTACGTTTAAGGCAACAGCATTGATTTTAGAAATCCATTATTAGTTTGCACGTAGCTTTTAAATATGCATAGAAATTTTTTGAAGTAATAACAGTTTTTATTTTGCTATTATTTGCATAACTATAACTTGTAAGAAAAGTTGCTATTTTTTATTTTATCATTTGAAACTTTAAATATTTTATTCAATGCATAGTTAAATTCCTTTCCATTTTCTGTTTAAAATCTTTTAAAAATCTTTTTATTTATACAAAAATAAAAATTAGGAGGTTTTGTCCTTTTCTTACTCCGCCCACCAACCCCCGTAATTGCTTATCATTCATCATTGATTTCTCTTTATTTTCTTAAACGGCAATATTTTTCACAAAACACAGAACATTTTATTTTCAAAATATATAAGTATTGCAGTTTTATGTAAGAACATTTTGTTAATAGAGGATTTAATAAATGTGAAAAATAATTATCTATACTTGAAAAAAATATTTAACTTAAGGAATACAGATTGTGTAACTCAATAAAAAAAAATAATGAGAAGTAATTTCACTCGTTAACAAAACTTATTAGAGCTTAAAACAGGGAACGGTTAACTTTACCAACTTTACCATAACTTTAAATAATAAACCTTACCATTTTTGCGTAGTAAAACAAAATGTAACGTCAAAAAAAGGAGAAAAAACTGCATAGAAAGCAATAATAAAATTACAATTAATTTTCGAACTTGATTATAGTGTTAAGTTCATAAACAAAACTAGCCTTTACACGGTGTCAGATTTCAACTTAGTATTTGCATTTCTGTGTTTTGCAGACCTGACCGTATGGTATTTTTTACACTAAATTTTGCAGTAAATAATTCTCAAACAAATAAACGAATAATCATTATTCAATTTCATTGCACTCGTGGGGCATTTTTCTGCAATCGTTCTTAAATTTATTTCATGATTGTCGTTGAACAGCCGACCCAAAATTGAGTTTACGACTATCGAAGTTCAACTTCGTATCCTTGTTATTTTAAATTGAATCCAAAAATCAAGAGTACCCTAGACAAAGTATAGGGAGAAAATTGCCTTCGTGGAGAACTTTTTCATGGAAATAATCTGCATTTTCATGACATGGTGAGGAAAACTATAGTAAACCTCCCGTAAGACGAAGAAGGTACTCTAATCCATGATACGTCTACCACTTACTTAAATTAAAAAAAGTCTGTACTTCTTCTAGTAATCAATATTTAAATATCATGAAGGTTACATTAATCAGGGATGAGATTTTTCCGCTTTTTAGTGGATTTCCGCTTTTTTCACTTTTATCTCTTGAATTTCAGCTTTTTCATCAAAAATTCAGATTTTTCTAAAAATTTCACTTTTTTTATAAGTATGTATTCCGCTTTTTCAGAAAATTCACCGATTTTCAGAAAGAAACAGAAAATTCAAATCACATAGCTGCCAATCCTTTCTCATTTTTACTTATTATAGCTATTTTCTCCCCTTTTGCTCGCAGCAGATAAGATTTTCCGAATTTTTTACCCGCCCTCCCGATAGATCCGATTTTTGTAGTTCAAACGACGCTGCTTCTGACAAGCCTTTTAGAGGTCCCAAACCTGGAATCTGCTAATATCTCGATTCTTATTCACACGATTTTAATATCAAACATAGCTTTTCATATTTGCATGTTGCGATTCTTATTCACGCGACTTGAATATTGTATGCTGCGATTCTTATTTGCGAGATTTAAAAATCCGATATTGTGATTCGTATTTATACATGATTTTAAAATAAGGCATTGGGATTCGTATTCATGCATTCTAAAAATTATGCATCATAATTCTTATTTATGCATTCTAAAAATTACGCATCATGATTAATATTTACGCGATCTAAAAATTATGAATCGTGATTTGTATTTACGTGTTTTAAAAATTCTAAATCCCAGTTTGTATTTCCTCATTTTCAAAATCGTATATCTAGTTTCATATTCATGTGATTTCATAATCCATAATTGTTATTCATATTCACGCAATTTTAAGATCAACTATCGCGATTCTTGTGAGAAGTAAATTTTTTTAAAAATTAGTTACTATAAAGGTGACTGTTTTTCTAACGACGATTATTAGTATATGTGAATGTAACAACATCAGAGAAACTGGAAGGGAATATATTCAAAACTTACATTCTGTGCTTGCAAAGAAAAAAAAATAGGATTTGTCACAAGATGTTTGAAATGGACTAACGACTAAATATAGCAAACATAAAAGATATAGCAAACAAAAGTAATCACTTAAAAAGTGATTAAATTTTTTTTTTGGAAAAGNAACTCATCATCAAAATTTTATTCATAATTGCTGTTATTTATGCTATAAAAGATAAAATTCTTAATAAATGAAAAACAATTATCTAAACAGTTGCTGGTTGTCATGTAATTTTTCAAACTAAAATAGCAATTTTTGTATGTTAAGGAGTTACTATATATTTCTACTTCACTGTTATTGATATGTTTCAAAGGGCTGTAGTTAGATTAGACTATAACATGAACATAATGATTTGGTTCATTGTTAAAATTTTTTTTTCCCAATATAATTTAAAAAGTAATATTACTGATATATTTGCTATAAATCACATAACAGTATTTATTAAAAGAAATGAAATATTAATGTATATTCTCAGTAGTTTTAATTTGCTAAACCAGGTAGTTTTTCAAGTAATAATTGTCTCTTATGTGAACTGAGGAAAAATATAATTTCCAGCTTTATTTTTTCAATTGGTAATTTTTATTTTCACTAAATGTTAAGTTGCAATGTAATCATTTATGTAATAATAGATTAGTACACAATTGTATGTCAACACATTATTTATTACCTTAAATTGTCTGGAATTTATTATTAAAGGGTTGCGCTTGCGTAAAATTTACTAACGTGGAAATTCAGCTTTTTTGCCTTACGGCTAATCTCATCCCTGATTAATATACTTACAATTTTTTTTTATTCCTAAAATTGCATTGTGTAAATTGATCTTCAAAATCCTTATGATTCTCATTTTGACATTACATTATTAATAATAATACATACTGATCAATTCATATTGATGCATAAAAAACTTAACAATTTTAGATGTGCAGAAAAAGATTTCTAGTTCTTACCACATACAAAGTGTGTTTCAATTACAAACTACTAATTTTAGATCACCTATTCCTAAAAATGTTTAAATTATTATAATTTTATCGTTAAACAGTCTAGGCAATGAGGAGGCTGTGGGTAAATTTACATATGTTTTTATATAAATAATTCAAAATATTATTTTCAAGTTTTTTAAATGCTCTATGATTTACCAGTCTTGTAAATGAAAACACCAATAAAAATCCATCATGAAAGCTTGCAAACAACAAAAATGTTATTTGTTCTACAGCTATTGTTTAAGAGTTAACCTATATATGTTTCTAAGGACGTCACTAAATTCTTTTCCTTCTTCTGTATTCCTATTTATATAAGAAATGATGCTAAGACAAAGGACAGTAATTATGTATAAATTAACCATACAGGATTACAAGAACACTTTAAGGTAATTTCATGTCAAAATATTAAAATCACTCGCTGATGAAAAAAAAAAAAAATCAGCCTGGAAAACAATCAACTACTAGTATAAGAAGATCAAAAGTTATAGCCTGATTTGATCTTTTTGTGTTGCTTTTTTATTAATGCTTAGGTTAACCTGATTATTATTTATTTATTTTTTTTTTTGACTCTTACAAATCTTTACTTGAGACTATGGTGTGGAAGTTGATCTAATAGATTAAGTTGCTCTAGTCGAAAAGTGTGCAGTTGCGGAAAACCTAGAAAAACACCATTTTCTCAAAGAATAATTAAATATCCCCTGATCAATGCTATAAATTTCCTTTTATATGAACTCGGAAAAAAAAGGCTGTAGTGTTCACTGAACTTTGATACGTGCTTTTTCTCCATATCAAAAAAATTTTTAATAAAATTTTCTCTATATCATAAAATTAAAATGGATGTTTTGGGAGTTAACTTAACGTTTGCTATTCATTTTGCATTTCTGCTCAACTACTATAAGACTTAGAAACTTTTAATTGCTATAATGTGTGTAGAAAACTTTACATAGATTACAATGGAATAAAAAAATTAACACTCGATAGTTAATTTGAGATTTTGTAACTGCTAAACTTGATGGGAAAATAGACCATAGCCCCTCTAGAGGCTGCAGGAATGCAACTAAGATAAATTAGGCATGCTGAAAGGACCAAATTTGATTATAATTTTTTTTTACATAGTTTTTTTTTTATTTTTTATTTATTTATTTTTGAAGTTCCTTTTTGTTTGAAAGTTATTACTGCTTAAAAATTTTTCCCCTATACAATAAATATTTTTCCATTGGAAATTCATTTATTGGAATGTAGAAACTTTTATCTTTACTCGATTTTCGTAACCTCACACTTCCTTTGACATAAAAATTTACAAAAAAAGAAGAAAAAAATTATAATGTTGACAAATATGAATCTTAATATTTATCGGATTGTGGAAGCTTATGAACTGAAGGCAATTAATTTTCTGTAGTGAAGATATAAATCATGACACAGTCTAAAAATCATTTTATTAGTGAAATATGTGCATGGTGTGTAATTTATCTACAAAGGCGTTTTTTTTTTTTTTTTTTTTTTTTTTTTTTTTTTTTTTTTTTTTTTTTTTTTTTTTTTTTTTTTTTTTTTTTTTTTTTT
>NC_092215.1:4848479-4873879 GCF_043381705.1 Parasteatoda tepidariorum
TTTCATATCATATTATAATTACACTAAAATTCATTATAATTGCTGAAAAATCATTAAATTCTGAAAAAAAACTTTTTTTTTATTTGACAATAACTTCGTCAAAAAACATGTTTTTTTGGAATTTTTTTTTAAATGAAAGCTAAAAGTCCAAATTTTTCAATGGTATAATAAAAATTAACAATATCTAACCCCTTTGTGCCCGTACATCGCGTCAAACTTCACAAAAAATTAATACAATTTTCTATGATTGTTTAGAGTGTAATTGTACAATAGTTGCAAAATATATTAATTAAAAACAATTAAAGTGCATAAAAGTAGATATTTTAAGCTTCAAAATGAGCTAAAGCAGAAGCATTTTTGATCGTTTTTAAAGAAGTTATGACACTCTGAATTTTGCCATTTTTTTTTTTTATAAGTTTCTAGGTGTACTGATACTTTTGAGCGGTACCGTACGTCTTTTGATTCGAATATTAAATCGATTTAGTAGAAGCAAAAATGTATAACTTTTTTTAAACTATGCTATGACTCGTATACTATTTTCCGTTCTAATTAGTTCGTTCTAATTTTCCGAATGACACATTTTATGTTATAATACGATCACAACACATGAGTATAGTAGTAGATTTCCCCTTCGCTTGATACGGATGGCGGAAACTTAGGTTTGAAGGTCGACCCTCAGGGTGGGGGGATCCTTACGACGACCTCGTCTCATTATCTGGTCAAAAGCTGCACCGATCAGTTTATAGACACCTTGGAAATTTTTTTTTGGCAAGATTCTACAGAATCAAAAGCAAAGCAACCCTGCAAAACCCTACACCTTATTTCTTCAGAGAAGCATGCTGTTTGAATTTTTTTCGCTTGAAACTTGTGTTTTATTCAAAAAAATATATGATTCAAGAAATGTTCAACATCAAAATAAAAAGTCTCGGGTCTTTCGTCAATAATTTTTTGCTTTTAGCATTCGTTCATACATTTTAATATATTATATATCAAGCAGTAGACAGGATTTTCTTTCGGAAGAGATTTAAATTTGTAATATAAAATATATCGCATAAAATATATCGCATTTCTTAACAATTACAAATTCGTAATAAACTTTTATTGCTTTGTAACTTTTCTTGCCTTGTCTTTTCTTTGTAATAATCTTCAGTTTATAACGGTGTACTCATAAATAATTTTTTCTCCATATGAAAATCATCACATGCAAAATATTTGTTTTGCATCTTCTGTCAAACCTTTTTTGTTAATCAATAAACGGAAAATATTGTAAAACAACATTCTCATATAAGTATTTAAGATTAGTTTTATAGCAATGATTGAAATGTTTATTAAAAACTCATAGGAAAAAATGTACTATTTCAATTTTAAAATCAGTTTTCTGAGAGTTGATTTAACCTAAGTTTGTGCACTATAGCTGCATTTTGCACCCATATTTGAATTATACTTCGAATTTTCCGGACCCTTAAAGTTAGAAATGCAAACAGACTTATTTAAATATTTAAGAAATAACTTTTATTAAAATTTATTTAGCTATTTGAAAAAATATATTTTTGTAGATATCCTTATTTTAAAAGGGAAATTATTTTTTGTCAATTATTTTCTTTTCTGAAGGTGTTTAAGCCCCCTAAATATTCTACTCCCTGGTTACGACCCTGTAACAAATGATAGGCTATTGAGTTTTGAAAGTGTATCAATATGTTTTATCTAAGCTTTTCATAAAAGAGAATTTTACTTAAATTAGTGATAAGTCAAGAAAACGTTAATGAAAATTTTACTGTAAATGAGAAAAAGAAAAAAGAGAAGAATAGGCAAAAAAATCATCAAAACATCATGGGGGAAACAGTATTTTCATATAACATATAACAGTTTTATATAACAGTATTTTCAGTACAACTTAGGGTTAGAAAAAAAATATTATCCTATTATTATATTTCGAATTAATATAATATTATACTATTATTATATTTCGAAATTTTTAAGAAGCTCACCATAAATTAAGAAATTGATTTTCAAACTATTTCACTTTTTTTATTTTAGTCATAAATACCTGTTCAAGTTATTGAGTTCTTTTTTATTTTTATTTTTAAGAAAGTCTTTTTTAAAAGAATTGTATAATAAGAAACGGAATATTATAAAAAAGAAAATAGATTTACTCAAATTCCTCTATTTATCTTAACATAAGGGAAAAATTTACTTAACACGCAGCTCATTTTTTGATGCTTTCATATGTTATATTCAGTCTCTTACCAGATAAATATCAAGTACCATAAGAAANAGAATATTATAAAAAAGAAAATAGATTGACTCAAATTCCTCTATTTATCTTAACATAAGGGAAAAATTTACTTAACACGCAGCTCATTTTTTGATGCTTTCATATGTTATATTCAATCTCTTACCAGATAAATATCAAGTACCATAAGAAAAACAACATTCATTTTAAAAGTAATTTTCATTTGAACTAGAAAGGGTTACTAATAAAAAGGCTTTATTCATAAAAGTTTAACGCATTAAAAATCAACTTTCTTTATTAATCTTTTTTTAAATAAAAAAAGAGGTTTTAATTAATTAAAATAAAACTTTATTTATTTATTCTATTACATTTTAATTCGTTAATGCAAGATTTGTCGTAGTGATGGATTAGCTGTCCTCATAAATCATAACGTTCCTTACAAAACACCATAGTTTCAATTAAAAAGAGATCAAATTTTTGATTTTAGAGCTAAATAAGTATTTTTCCACTTCATGGAAAAAAAATTAAAAAAAACTTTCCACTCGCAAGTAATAAAATTACTTAATACTTAAAAAAATGATGACACGAAATTTTCTTTTTTGCATATTTTATCTTATAAAAATAACATTAAATTTTTAAAAATTGACATATTAAATATAAAATAAGTGTTTTTTGTAGTATATTATTGATAGTATTAAGTCATCTATAACTGAAAAAAAGACATAAAAAGGGCTTTAGTTAGCCGAATTAACCATCACTAAGCCCTGTCATTTTATAGAAAGTGATTTCAATTTTCTTTGATATTGTTGTTTTGCCAAAATATTTTAAGAGAAATTAATTTTTGTTACTGTTGTTCTTATCTTGATTTTTTGCTATCTTAAACTGGCTTATCTTTCCGAATTCTGAAGAAAGCAAAGCTCTCTTTCTCCCTCTGCTGAGGTAGTTTTTTGTTGTTTATTTTTGGCTTGAAAGCTAGAAAAATAATTTCCCTGCCATCTATCGGAAGGTTTTGAAAGCACGTCAAAAATATTAACAGCGCCCTCTCTATATGGCATTTGAAAGATTTTATTTATGTTTGTTTTTTTCTTCCTTTTTTTTTCTAAAAAAAATAAATAAATAATCCATATTCATTCAAAAATAAATATGATGCTACATGAAAAAATATTTTTGCTGAGTAAATGAAAAATAAATATGTTGAGCATTTTTAAAGGATAATTATGATTTTCATTTATATTCTGTACTAAAATTTAAAATTAAAAAAATCATTTTATCAGTAATCATTTCATCAGTAAACCATTTTATTGTAATTTTGATTAATATTTTAAAATTCAATTAATAAAAATTCCAAATATTTTGTGATTATTTAAAAAGGAAGTTTTAAAAGCAGAATTTCTTTATCAATTACTATTTCCAAATATTGCCCCAAAATTTTTTGAAAAAAAAAAATAATTATAAATATTGAGCTTATTATACTAGACTTGTGTTCTAACTATTCAAAAAAATGTAAACGCATTTTATTTATGCAAAATTTTTAAAACCCTTTGAATCATTTTGAATCCTGTTTTTAAAAAGTAAGTGATTAAACTGAGATTTTAAGTTAAAATAAACCCCAAATTTTTGAACATTTAAATAGATGAAAACACTTTATATAAATTAAAAATGTTCTATTTTAACGTTCATATAACACAATAGTTAAATTGTAATTAAAGTTTGCAAATTAATAAAATAAAAAAGTATATTCTCATAAAAATAATCCCTAATTTGAACTAAAAAAATGTATAATTGAAAGGAGGGTTTCAGCAATTTACAGTAATTTTTTTTTTGTCTATAAATATATTCATTATTTCTGAATATATTCATCATTTCTGAATTGCGTATTAATTTTAAAGAAGGTTTTAAAAAAAGCAATTTTATATACATATATATAGTTCAGAGAAAAAGTTATAGCAGTTCATTTCAGGCCAATTCCTAAAATGCTGTAATACAAACAAGAACGGACCTTTAGCTTTTTCCTGCTATTACATGAAATTTCTGTAAGTACATGTTTTTACCATCTATTATAAAAATAATAAATTTTTAGGAATCATTCAACATTAAAAAGAAATATATATTTTATTTAATAAAAGTCTTTACTTTAAAGTACATGTTTAATACAACAAACTAAACATTTTATAATAGGTAATTAAAATTTAAAGAAAAAACATTTTTCAATAAATTTAAGAATTGTTCTAGTTATAATAATTTTATTTTTAAGGGAATTAGTATTAAATTTTATCGGATTTAAATATTATACTTTTAGAATAAAAGTTCTTATAAATATTTATTTAAAAATTTTAAAATATTTATTTCAAATCAGATTTCTAATCGAATTATTTTCTAAAAATGTTTAATAAGCAATTAAAGAATTCATATTTAGGTTATAGCAAATTAACAAAATCCTAATTTTTTAATATTCTGTGTAAAAGTTCGGCAAATTTTAAAGCATAACGAAAGTGGATTTTTTAAATCGCAATATGCTAAATATTTTATGCATTCTATTTTTATCCCATCTTTTTTCAAATTTTTGAGTTAATAACAAATTTTTTTTACCTACTCTACACTTTTTCATTTTCAATCAATCAATCCATTGTTAGTTTACAATTAATAATGGTATACAGTGAAGGTCCTGTAACCAATTAATAACAAAAGGCCAAATAACACTTACATTTTTCGGGCCTGTATAAGTGACGAATTATCTCGCCGCCTCTTTATGCTAAAAGACAGGAGAAAAAGAAAATCGATAAAATATGCTTAATATTTTATTCTTCGCTTATTTTTTTCTTCATCTTTTCGAGTTAATAACTAATTTTTTTACCAACTCTGCACTTATTCATTATTAATATAACAATTCATTGTATCCTTACAAATAATTTATGGTATACAATGAAGGTCCTGTAACCAATTAAGTGCAAACGGCCAAACAGCACTTTTATTTTTCGGGCCTATATAAGTGAGGAGTTATATTGCCGCTACCGATAATGCCTCAAAACCAATGATAACGGACCCCATTGTGTTTGCCTTTGGCCGCTAATGTTCCGAAAATGCCAGCTTACGGCCTTACGTTTGCCCTGAGGTGTGTGCTTACTGGGTTGTTAATACTGACAAATAGGGGGGGGGGAGTATAAGCAATACCTGTCATATCATAACACTGATATAACAGGTATTGCTATCATATCATTGTTATGATATGATAAGTATCATAACAATGCTCCTATGATACCTAGGAGCATTGTTACATAACGTACGACATTACATAACGTACAACATTGTAATAGGCTACTACGAGGAAAAAGCATGTTTAATGTATCAAGTTCATAAATTGTAATTTATAAGTGAAACGTTAAGTAAAACTAGTTTTGGTGGTATTTTTGACAAGTTGATTAACGAAAACAAATTGTGGGCCTGACTTTTTCTTACGGTGAGCGATCGTATGGAGGCAAAATTCAAACTTTCTAAACATAAGAAAATAAAAAATTGCTTTTCTCAGAACTCTTTGGTAGGTAAAATAGCATATACTTGGGCTAACAATTTCCTGCAAAAGGCTATCTTCCGCTCTCAAAAGTAAATTTTTTTTGTCAATTGTGGTTACTTGGGTCTATTTCTCATTGGCCTCAGAAACGCCGGAAGTGCTACTCTCTTATTGTTTCCCTATGAGCACCTATGGCTAAGTAATGGCGGTGGAGTAGCGTCGCCCACGTCATACAACCACAAACCTGTTTATAGGACGTTTTACATTCACACAATCACACAGAAGAAAGGACATAGAACACACAGAGAGAGAAAGAAACATTCATGCTCTGAGCGGGATTTGAACCCGCAACCATTGGCTCCGCAGTCAGGCATGCTAGCCACTCAGCCACCTGGTCGGCTTAAAATTCAAACTTGTTGTGTCAAATTATGACATGAGATAATTACATGAGATATGTGCAGAGTTAAAAATGTAAATAATATTTTGGTAGAAAAATGTTTTTTATATTGTATAACTCAATGTTAAATATTTTTTTTCTTTCTGTAACTTATAATTGATCCAGTAGAAGCATCCACGTTGAGAATCTATTTTTACTGAAGATTGGTGACAAGCTTCAAATTTTTTCCTACTTCATCAAGCCGCTACGTTTTATATATTTTTCTTTTTTCGCCATATTCTTTTTTTTTTTGTGACTTCCTTCACGAAAAAGTTTCGGCAAGCTATTTGATGTAATTCGATAACGTTTTGAAGCACAGTTCAAGCTTGGAGTTTCGATTACAAATTTAACCGGAAGTAAATTTTGCTGAAACCTTTTATGATTTTTTTGCTGAGCGAAATAGAAAAAAATTAGTGAGAAATTGTTACCAGCCAGTGGCATTTTTTATAATGGCCACTTTTTCAAAAATTGGAAATTTAAAACGATTAAAATAGTTATTCATATTATTTATGTTTTCAAAATATAATTTGCACTACACGATTCATTTCTAAAATGCAGAAAAAATTTTCTGTACCTTTTTAAGTAATTTTATTTAACATTTAAGTATAGTATAAATGACGTTTTTATCTTATAAACTTTAGCGTTTAATCTTTTAAACCAGCAATGCTAGATGCAATATACGTTAGTTGAGAATCGTGAAGTTTATTAAACAAAACTGATATTATTGAGATAAATATAGAGCAATATATTTTATTAAATTATTTTTTATCTACCATAAAGTAAAATTTGATGTGAAATTAACTTGATTTCGAAATGAATCTTTGACAACGAAATTCTGTTCCCCTGAAATACTGATCTAGTGTAAAATAAAATTATATAGAGTTTCATTATTCAAAAATGAAAAAAATATTAAAAATGTTTAAAAAATTTAGTGATAAGTATAAAACCGAAAAAAAATAGTTCTTTATTCTTAAAACAAAACATAAAACCCGAAAATTTCAACAACAAAAAAAACGACGATAGAAAGAGTCTATAAAAAACACTTAAAAATGCCCCTGAATAAAATCGCCGTCAAGAACAATTTAAAATTTAATTCTAATAAAAAAAATCTTATTTTTTAAATTCTTAAAAGAAACCTTTATCACTGCAAATCACAGTTTTTCTTATTGTCTCAAGTGGAGAAGATAAAGAAAATGTTTTATTCGTCATTGAAATATTATTTGGTAATTTTGTAGCATCCAAGTATGAAAGAATTCTCCGGAGACCAGGATAGTCTGGATGGAAGAACGTTGAGACCATGTGTAACTGGCCGTGAGTTTGATCCTCGCCCACCGAATGCTCCCCGTTTAGTAAATGTTGATTGGTGCACGTTATCTCGGTTTGGGTTACAAAATCCTCAATGTTTCCACAACAAATCAAACTTCTGGGGGAAATGAATTGCAGCTAGATTGTTCTCTGGTTCAGGTCAAATTTATGATCTGTGGATGAATGAATGAATGGGTTCACTCTTTAAATGTGCTGTGACGTATGTGTGTCTGAAGTCGAATACTTGGCCGTAGAAGGTGCCATTGAGAAACAGGAAACGCACCTCTGCTTAAAATTAGCTTGGTTTCACCCAGCAGACTTGCTGAAATGGGCAAGTGAAATTAGAAGCAACAACAACAAGAATGCGGGCAATGAATATTTCGGTGAAAATAGCATATTTCTTGCTTAATACAAGAAGCATCCAAGCATTGGAACATATGGAATGGAACATATGGTGCAATTTTGGCGGGAAAAAGTTGTGTCAGGTGGCGAATGGCAGGCAATTGTTTTATATCCATATATTTAGTCTCCCTGCAATCGGTGTCCACTGATAATTAATCCCTACACTTGGGAGGCCAACTTTAGTTGACAGAGGTATGAGAAAGAATTAGCTATTGTAATACAGTATTGTAATAAAATTTTTCTTCGAACAAAGAAGTAATAGTGACCACATATTCATATGTATCGTAAATTTATTATTATTTTAAAAGGCTGATATTTCATATCTTATTGATTACTTTGAATTTTATGGGACAGGATGTTGTCTTTATGATGGAGAATAGTGTTTTGTGATTCATCTTAACTCTGGTAAGAATTATATTCTAGTGCTTCAGTAAATTTTCAGGCCGTTCAAGTATAAGTTTGTCTATACCGATGTCTATATGAACCACGATGTCTATATGAACATGCAAAAATCTGGAAATAGGAAGTCCATATACTCCTAGAGGGGATTTCGTGTGACGTCCAACTTTAGATTTTTGGCATGATAGGCAAGTCTTGCACCAATGCTTTATGTCTTTGGTCATGGATTTCCATACGAATCTCTTCCTGATGAGGTCTAAAGTTACTCTTCCTCCGGGATGAGATAAACCATGAAAAGTCTGAAAAATACTCCGACAAAAGTCTTTAGGAATGTATGGTCCTATATCACCAGTAGAAACATCACAAAAGATAATTTTTGCATTTTGGAGATTCATAGGTTTTAGTTTGAAACCGGAATTAGACTCAAGTAAAGAGTGAAGCTCTGTGTCATCAACCTGTGCCTCCGCAGTCTCCTCTAAATTGATATCACTTGAATTATTAAAACTAAAGGAAGAAATTCTCGAAAAAGTGTCAGCAACTATATTTTCACTACCGGGAATATGTCTTAAATCTGTAGTGTACTGACTAATAAACTCTAAATGTCGCATTTGTCTTGAAGAGCATTTCTCACTCTTTTGCTGAAATGCGTAAATGAGAGGTTTGTGATCAGTGTACACTAGAAAATTTCGACCTTCAAGCATGTGCCGAAAATGTTTGATTGCTGAATAAATTGCAAGCAATTCCCTATCATAAGTGCTGTATTTTTGCTCTGCAGCATTAAATTTGCGAGAATAAAAACTCAAAGGCTGTAATTCGTTGTTTAATTTTTGTTGCAAAACTGCACCAATAGCAAAATCTGAAGAATCTACAGCAAGAGATAAACTTGCATTTGGTAAGGGATGTGCTAGCAGAACAGTATTTGCAATCGCATCTTTAATTGCCTCAAAAGCAGAAATTTCCCTATCAGTTCAAATTAGAGGTGTTTTATCTTTTTTAGCTTTACCCTTAGTTAAATTGTGTAAACAAGATTGGATTTTAGCTGCATTTTTAAAAAATCTGTGATGGAAATTTACCATAGCTAAAAATCTGCTCAATTGTTCTACAAATTTAAGTAAAGGAAAGTCTCTTAAAGCTTTAACTTTTTCAGGTATAGGCTGAATACCATCCTTTGAAACTAAATATCCCAAAAAATTAACCTCATTAACACCAAAAACGCATTTTTCTAAGTTAATTATTAAATTGAAATCGTTTAAACGTTTAAGAACTTTGTCTAAATCCGATTTATGCTTTCTTCGGTTTTAGAGAAAATGAAAATATCCAAATATGCTATACAACAATCTATGTCTCTTAAAACATTGTCAATAAAACGTTTAAATGTTTGTGCGGCATTTCTTAAACCGAATGGCATAAATATATTCAAAGTCCAATTGGTGTGATAATTGCTGTTTTAGGTACATCGGAAGTTTCAACTCATATTTGGTTATATGCTTTTACTAAATCTAATTTAGAAAAGACAGTTTTTCCATTTAAATTATCGAAAAATCCTGGATATGAGGTATCGGATATCTATCAGGAATAGTTTTGGCATTTAAACGACGAAAATCACCACATGCCCACGGACTTTTAGATGGACGAACAATACTTGCTTTATTAAATCGGCGAATTCTTTACGAACAATTTTTAATTTCTCAGGCGATAAACGTCTTGCTTTGGAAAAAACCGGGGAACCAAATGTTTCAATGCAATGTGTCACACCGTAGTCTTGGAGCGGTGCATTTTGATTGAAACTTAAAATATTCGGATATTAGATCAACAAATCAAGATAACGGTTCTCTGATGAGACCAAAGTTAATCCAAATGATGGTCCATGACATGAAATGCCCTTAGAAAAAACTGTTGTCAAACTGTCAAGTAATCGACGATTTTTAACATCAACCAACAGTCCGAAACGTTCCAAAAAATGTGCACCAGTAATAGGGCTTGACACATCAGCAATGATAAAATTTAAGTCAAACCTTCTACGCAAACCAAGATCTAGTTCTAAGCGCTTATTGCCGTAAGTTGAAATTTTAGAACCGTTTGCAGCATACAAATTTAATTCCTGAATTATGTTATTTTTTGTTAAATTTTTAGGAAAACAGCTAACTGCTGCGCCGCTGTCTACGAGAAATCTTGAACCAGATATTTTATCATAAACAAAAAGGCGACTGTGAAACTGGCTAACATCTGCCGTCGCTACATCAGACGAGCCGTTTAGTTTTCCGAAAATTGGCATGGCTGTATGCACTTGTGTGCTTTATTACCAAAACTATTATGAGACCAACATAATTTACCCGTACGTATATTGTCAGGATTGTAGCTACGTGAATTTGGATGTCTGTATCTACGATTACGACTTCTATCACGATTACGTTGTCTTGAGGATCTAGATAATCTCTCAACGTTAGCGCTAAGAATCGAAATTTCTTCACATAATGATTGAAGAGTCCTGAGAATTTTTAACTTCAGATATCGATTGGAAACAAGATATTTCGCAAATCTTATCGTCAATTTAAGCTTGTTCATTAATTGGGTCTTTGCAAACAGACAAAATTTGCTGCACATGAACTAGCAAACGTTGCTGCCACAAAGTATGCAATATATCGTTGTTAAGCTTTTGGTAAGAGAGATTTTGCATCTCTAACAGAAGCTGTGACGGTCGTTTTTCATTCAACTGCAAATCTTGCAACAGCAATTTTAACTGAACAGATTCTGGTTGAGAAAAGGTTTCGATTATTTTGGCTTTTAATCTCTCATATGCATTAGATTTGGGAGGGTTACGAATTATATCTCTTATAGAAGATAGAGCCATACTGTTCAACGCGGAAACTACACAATGGTATTTAGTTTCATCGGTTGTTATTCCTGCTATCACAAATTGTGATTCCAACTGGTGGAACCAAAGCTCAGGCTCTGCTTCCCAAAAAATCGGTGCTTTAAAAGCAACACGAGAAAGTTCTAAATTTTTAGTGTCCTTTTCCTCAACAAACATTATAAATGTCTACAATTACTATGCATAAAATTATTGAAAAGAGAAAAATAATCTTGCTGTCAATTATGCAAGACATGCGTAAGAATTTATCAACTATTAAATTACCAGATGAGCCCTACATTTACTTAAGATAAAATACTTTACTTAATCAGAAAGAGGCTAAGAGGAGAATGACAAACTTCAATCTTCACATAAGTCATCACAATTGGTCAAGAAAGAAAACCAAAATCTCACTTACTTCAAAATTTGAATTATCCATGAAAGTTGTTTCAGCATACTACTTTAGTAGATAAAAATTATCCAATGACTGGAAACCACTGTATTCTATATGTTGCTACTATCATTCTTTGGTCAACCATTGTAATTCACCGGGTTACCATTATGTAGAAACGAGGCAAAGCGTTCTTACATTCTTACGGAACCAAAGACAACATCAAAACAATCAGAAGATAAAAATTAACTTTTTATTTTCCGGAAAAATGATATAGTCACAAGAACTGCGTGACTAACTTAAAAGTAAATTAAAGTTCAAAATAGTGTATAACACTGAGTAGTAGTAGCTTTGTGGTTTTACAGATACGTATATATACTGGAGAAACTGTGTGATGAATAATTATGACATCAGTATCTTGCAGTCAGTTGCAGTTAATTTCTGACAGCGGAAAGAATATCAGGATGAGAGGTCGCTGGTCCGGTATTCCGATCCTCAGGTCTGATCTAGCGAACTCTACAATGTCATTAAAATAAATTTGAATTCAAATAAATGACACATTATTCGTTAAACCTATTCGAAATGTACTATAGTATAAAATCTTAAAGCGTAACAGCACGACTAAGACTCATTTTTCAATTAATAACTAATAATAATAATAAAACAATTAAATTCGTGATATAAATCAAAAATCGTCAAATAAATTCGTAATATATAAATTCGTGAAAAAAAGTGCTTTCGACAAAATACTAAAATAGAGATCTATCGACAAAGACTACTCACTTCTGCCTAGCTTAATAGTATGAGATTGGTGAGAATGCTCTGGTTATTTCAGTTTCCATTTTTAAAAGCGCTATATGTTGAGCCACCTCAGCTAGATTTGGCATGTGACATTTTTAGTGGCAATCATTGGTAGATTTTCTAGCGGTGCCATTCGAGGAGTTGTAATAAGGCTTTTTTTTGTTGCTGTGTAAGAGAAATATATATATACATATATATATAGATGTTTAGCATTTTATAAGGAAAGAATTTGGGACAATATAGTTTAAAGTTGCGCTTTATTTTTTCCAAATATAATATTTTTGTTGTTCCTGTTAACTGTTTTAAACTAAACTTTCAACATGTTTTCCGCAGTTCCATTAAATGACAATAAATGTCGAATATATCTCTTTTTATATACACAGGAAACAGCAAACGCTGCATCGCGAGGAAAACCTTGCATGATTAGCCCAATGATATAGGGATTTTAACCCGTGACCCATTGACGATGATCATCTTATACTTATTTTTCTGGTCGGTGCAAGCCGGGAGTAAAACCCACATAAACCTGTCATCGAGCCCGGGACACCACATTGGGAAGGGAATTACTTTTTCAGCTGCGGCAACGTGATTCCTCCTCGACAATTTTATTTTATATTGTCATTGCCATTTCTTACCGTCATGGAAGAGCCCACCTATTTTTGGACTTAAAGACTACCAATGTTCAAATACCTAGCTTTGTAATTTTGAACCCAATCCAGAAGACAAGGATCAACAAGTATTGGGAGAAATTTGCCTTCATGGAGGACTTTTTATTCGATAAAACTAACACGAATTTAAGTTAAACGGAGAGCAAAACCACGAAAACCTTCCACAGTTAATCTGATGGCAAAGGGACTGACACTGAGGATATATTATGCTTGCTCTTGGGTCGATGCAAGCCGGGGGCGGAATTCGAATCGATTAGTCATTGCAGGAATTTGAACCCAGGGCACCTCAATTGAAGGCCAGCGCTCAATACCCTGAGCCATCACGGCATTAAATCTATGTCTTGCATATTGTCTTTAAATATACCAATTGTGCAATTTCCTTTTAATTTTATTTTTACTAGCAACATATTAAAACACGATATGAATAGCTGGAGTTGTGAGTAGTAATTAAGTATAAAACTATACTTTGTAAGAGCTTAAAGTAGAATAAAGTACTTAATAGATCAGATTTAAGATCTTAGTAAATCAGATCTTAGCAAAGTAAAAAAGTTCCACGCCCCTCAAAAAAAATTGTTGGAACTTTTTTTTTGTAAATTATTTTTAGTTTTGATATAAATGTTTTCATACTGTAAAGTGTTATTAGCAAATTATCCCACATAAAATTTACTGGTTAATTTCATGGATAATTGTTCCTTGCAATAAGGTTATAAATTTTTAACAAAAATGAGCACAAGAGTTTTTCACGAAAAGATAAATGTGTTCAAATTCCGAAATTGTTCTTAATCAGTTTTCGAAAAAGAACAATAAAGACCTTGTTCCAAATTATTAACAAAAATTGAAGTATTTAGGACGTTCTCGTTTTTTATATATTCCTTTTAGGTCATATTGAGAAAATAAACAAATTTTAGTTCGAACTTTAAATAATGTAAATAAAAATTGCAATTTCTAATTCTTCAAGTAAATATTTAGCTATTCTGAATAATAATTAGCAGACTGCAATTCAGTCTTTTCAATGTGATGCTAAAGTCATAAACTCAGCAAATAAGGTAAAATGCATTAATTTTAAACTTTTTAATTTTTTTAAACAATTCATTCCTTAAAATGCTTGGCCCCTTTTGCCGGATATAAGTAGGTAGGATACAAATAGGCTCGATGACAGGTTTATGTGGGTTATACTCCCGGCTTTCACTGACCAGAAAGTTTAGTATAAGATGATCATCGTAAATGGGTTACGGGTTAAAATCCCTATATCATTGGGCTAATCATGCTAGGTTTTCCTCGCGATGCAGCGTTTGCTGTTTTCTGTGTAAGTAAAAAGATATATTCAACATTTATTGTCATTTATTGGAACTGCGGAAAACATGTTGAAAGTTTATTTTAAAACAGTTAACAGGAACAGCAAAAATATTATATGTGGAAAAAACAAAGTGTAACTTTATACTAAATTGTCTCAAATTCTTTCTTTATAAAATGCTAAACATATTAATAGTAATTTTAATAAATTTATCAATCTTCTAGCTTTAAATAAGACATCTTACTAACAGTTCTGTAAATCTATTAATTTAATAATCAAATATTTAATATATGAAGGGAGTTTTTCTCATTTGTAATGTATACCAATGTTATGGAGTTGAAAAAATATTTTTACTTTCACATAAAATTTTCAATGTAATTTTTACAGACAATTTATATTTAAATTCATCAATTTCAAATAATGCGTCTTAATATAAACTTATCATAATCAATGCTTATAAAAAAAATTAACGATTAAACGAAAAAAAACTATAATAGTTGTTCCTAATTATTAACTTAATTTAAAGAATTGAAATCATTAAGTGAAGAAACAATGCAAGAATATAAAAATACTTTACTTAATTTCCATCTAAATTTATTAAAAAATTTTCGTCGTAATAATTAGCCTTTCATGTTAGCGTACTTAATATACTAAAAAAACTGCGATAAAAAAAAGTTTATATTTGCAAAAAAAAATTAAATTGTAAAATAAAAAAGGCGCAAAAAAAGATATGCATCGGAATCACAATTTTAGCAAAATATTAGAGATGGACAGGAATAAAGCAAAAACAATATAAAACAGATATGAAAACAGTACTAACAGTATTTCTGACAGTTATGAAAGGCGCAAAAGACAAACCGAAATTTAGATCGTTTTGAATTCAAAAACAAAATTTTATTTCTCCATTATCATATAGGAAAAAGTGACGATAAAGGATTAAAATCTTCAGAAATGCTTTTAAAAATACCGCGTCATAGTAAAAACGTCAATAGAAACAGGAAATTACAAATAAAGAATAACAGAAAAAAAAACAGTTCTAAGAATCTCAGTTTTTCATATTACCACAATTTTTGGAAAATTTAGCCACAAAAGAAAAAAATTCTACTAGAAACTCAGTTAAAAAATACTATTACCTAATAAACACAGTTTAAAAAATTATAGAAAAAGCTAATACGAAAAAAATAGTTCTTAATTCTGAAAACAAAACTAAAAAGTCGAAAAAAAATTTTTTTAAAAAGTGATAATAGAA
This sequence comes from Parasteatoda tepidariorum, assembly GCF_043381705.1. Taxonomy (NCBI): domain Eukaryota; kingdom Metazoa; phylum Arthropoda; class Arachnida; order Araneae; family Theridiidae; genus Parasteatoda; species Parasteatoda tepidariorum. Next base: position 4,864,017 of record NC_092215.1, read on the forward strand.
AAAGTCTATAAAAAAACCCTCCTAAAAATGCACCCGAATAAAATCGCCTTAAAAACAATAGTTTAGAATTTAATTCTGATAAATAAATTTTTTTTAATTCTCTAAAAAGAAACCTTTATCACTGTAAATCTCGATTTTTCGTATTGTCGCAAGTGGAGAAGATAAAAAAATAATAGTTTTATTCGTCATTAAAATCTTATTTAGTAATCTTGTAGCGCCCATGAATAAGCAAATTCGTGGGAGACAGGGATAGCCTGGTAGGTAGAGCGTTGGGACCATATTCAAGAGGTCGTGAGTTCATTCCCCATCTGTCAAGGACTCACCGTTTAGTGAATGGTGACTGGTGCACATTAATTCTGTCGGGTCACAAAATTTTCCATAATGAATTATACATCTAAGGGAACTGAATTGGAGATGAACCATTTTCTGGTTCAAATCAAAATTATGATCTGAGGATAAACGAATGAATGTATGAGCGGGTCCATTCTTTAAAAGGGTTGTCTTTAAATGTCTGGGGTTGCGATTTGCTGGCATAGTCTAATGTATTTAAACAATATTTGAACTTTGTGGTTTCCAGGTCAAAAGTTTGCTAAAAGATATTTCTAGTTTAAACTTTTTTTGCCTCTTGTTTGATAAAGTTGGCTGGTACCAATGGCATTCCTTTTAGCAGTGCTGACTGTACTTTTTTTCGATCTGGCTAAAGAAAATTTCTGATGTTTTGGGGTTGGCTAACGATTTTCTTGAACAGTCTGAAATTTGAGCGAAATTCAAGCCTTTTGCTTTTTTGTCGCGTTTAAAAATGTTAGCTTATTTTGAAATTTTCTTTGGCGGCAAGGCTAATGGAAAATTTAGGCTTTATTATAATTGGTCAATATCTAGAAATAGAATTAAAACTTGTGAGTCTGTGTGTCAAAAGTTATCTAAAACTTTTTTTTGACCCTAACTTATTTTGGTTAACAGACAAAGGAAAATTTATCATAGACTAACGATCTTGTATCATGGTTTAACGTTTGAAGGCAATATTCCCACTTTCAAAGCAAATGTTCGCTGAAACTTGCTTTGGCCATGCCTTTTTTTTGTTTCTAGACTAAAAAAAATATTCATTGAGCTAACAATTACGTTCATTTGGCTTAGGTTTTCTGCAAAACTTAAAATTGTGGTTTCAAAGTCAAAAGAGTGAAAGTCCGTCAGACTGAACAGTCAAAGTCAAATATGGCCAACTTGTTTTGGCCATATTTTTAAGTGATATAGCTACAAAAAAGATTTGGTTAAATAAGAAAAATTTTAGTTTAGGCTAACGTGGACAACAATTTTCCATTATGGTTTAAAAATTGGTACCCAAATTCAAACTTTCTGTGAAAAACTTAGTCAAAGTTATATGTAGTTATTGGACTAATTAATATTTTATTATTTTTGATATATAATCGTAGATTTCGTATTTTCTAATATTTTGAGTCTCATTTTATTTTTGGAGTAAACAAGGGGAAGATTTGGGTGGCAATTATTCTGCATTACAATTTCACTTAATTTCATGTATTGTTAGGAACAATAAAACATGGAACAATAGTTTTATGATCTTATTCCACGCATTATTTACTGAGCAAGAAAAAAAAAATTATATTACCGAATTCTGCTACCATCCATTTTCCTTCCTCTTATTCCAAAGTATATTTTGTGTCCAATTTATCTTTTGGAATAAATATTTAAAATTGAATTAAGAAATAATACTTAAGTTGCTAAACTTTTATTGATATTTTTTCAATTCTTTATGCAAAGAGTTTCTGATAAATTTTATATCATTAATCATTTTCAAGTCTTATTTTTAATTTTAAATATATTCCTATTTTTTTTAATGAACCAATTTTATCAATCTTTCCAATTTTACTAACACTAATCATCTCTCATTTTACTCTAGCCATTTGTAACTTTAATACTATCATACATTATTCCTATTTTGAAATCATATAATGGAGACTATCTTATGTAATTATAAAGTTAAATTTACATTTAAATTTTGTGCAAATTTTTACTTTAAAGAATTTTTTTTTTTCTTTAAAATAATAAAATTAAATTATTAAATTTTCAAATTGTCATTTTTGGTAATAATTGACCCAATAAAGAACATAACTTTAAAATTTTTAAATTACTTACTTAAACAAATATATTTTCCACTTCGTTTTTCGCAGAAAGTGAGTGGAGAAATACTTACGTAACTTTATTCTTTTAATATCTGAAATTATACTAAACAAAACTCCTGAAACAGTACCCAACCGCAACGTAAATATTTTTCTGAGGAGTGAAATCAGGAAAGCATCGGATATTATGAGAATTGCCAGTAATTTTTCATAATGCAAAAATAACGTTACATGCGCACATCAGACATTTTCTGCAATTTGATAATTATTTAAAGGAGATACTAAACCAACAATCTTCGCCAAAAAAGTTGCATATTATTTTAATTTTAAAACCAAAAAAACTTGTAAATATAATGTTTTATCTAAATTAAATTTGCTGAAACATTTAATTGCGTGCGAGAATGCTACTAAAAAAATATAAAATTTCTTACGTAATCTTTTAAAAGCTGCCTTTAGTATGAATACATCAAAATTTGACTATAATCAATTACTCATTTGAGAACGTTGCTATAGTAAAATAGATTTTTTTGTTTGAAACAATTTCATTGTCTGTATTTTTCCTGATAATAGATAATGGATTATAAACATAAATAGATTTACAAAGAGTAGGAGTAATTTGTAAGCGTTTTAAGCAGAGCTTTTTTGTAAAAAGAAAATTTAAAAAATTAAGCTGAGGCTGGAGTCAAGTTTCTGATATTGATGAATTAGCCACTAAAAAACTATATTATGCATTTAAAAAACTTGTTTTTGCAACGAATACACAGGGCCTTTCAGATAAAAATTTAAACAAGATTCTTTTATACATTGATTAAAATTTTTGTTTTTACACAATAATTTAAACGTTCATCAGCTAAATTTTAAATATTGAGACAAATAAATTTTTAATATTATCATTATTTTACTGTTATATTATTTTAAACGTGATAAAAATAATATTAATTTTTATACTTCTTATCTTAAATTTCAACTAAATAATTCAAAATTCAAGTAATAAATGCTATGCTAACAATAAAATAAAATTGATTTTGGTATCCTGAAAATTTAAAAGTAACCAAAATTTAAATGTATCTGTTTTCGTAATACCTAAGCATCACTATAAAAAAATTTCAAACATATCTTATTAAGTTTTATTAATGAAAATATCATAACTGCCAACCCCCATTTCCTGAAATTCTGAAGATTTATAACGAAGTGGTAGAATAAATAACACACTGCAGTAGTTAAGAATAAAAAATAAAAAAAATAATAAATAAATCACGAAAAATATTATGTCACAACAGAATTATTTTATTTTGAAACAAAACACAATATAAAAATAAAATTTATCCAATTATAAAGCAATATATTCTTGCCGTCATTGCTTAAAATTAACATATCGATAATCTTTTGGAAAAATGAGAGTTAAAAGCACATATTTGATAGTAAATAAAATAATTTTTATTCTCTAATATAAAAAGCAACGGTTGGACTATGTGCTTTTAATTTATTATTATTTTTAAGTGATAAAAGTTTTCGAGACTTTACAGAGATTTCATGCAATTTTATTCCGACAATGCAAGTTATTGTTTACTTGCAACTATATTTCCGAGCGATCAATTAAGAAATCTTTAAAAATTTCTTGAAGGATTTTATAAAATGATCATCAACAGTGAATATTACTTCTATCACGCAAAGTAGGGATGAATCAAGCTGGTATGCTCCTTTCTTCAAACTTCTACACAACAAGCAATAAGAGGACTTTAAGCTACGAGAGATTTAACTTGCACCTTGCTACAAATACACACCAGTTGTTTTGTTTTCTGTCAGGATCGAACTTGCGTCCTCTGGTTTTCTACTTGAGTGTGTTATTTTCCATTTGCAGTATCCAGCAGGACATTTCAAAACTGAATTATTCCTTTCTGGTAGATTAGCTTGTAAATCTAGCAAACGAAGCTAAAATTATAAAAGAAAAATTGATGTTAAGTAAGAAAATCGATGTTAAATAAAACTTAACATCGAAAACACTAAATTTAAAAATATCAAGTATTGAATATTTATTTAAAACTTTGATTATTTAATTTGAAAATATCTTTAAGAAGTTGTGATATCCTTTATATTAAATATAATGAAATTCAATGGATGGATTTCCGTATTAATACCTGCACCAAAAAATCTCTATATCACCACATAAGAATCAAAAAACGCAACAGAGAAAAAGTGATTAGCTAAAAGAATCTTTTAGTGAAAAGCGAGAATCTCGCATATTTTTTTCTTTTCTCGCATTAAAAAATTATTACCGCGAGAAATTCGCGCATTCTATTAATTAATTTCAAAATTCGTGAATTTCTCGCATTTTGGAAAAAGCTTCGAATTACGCCATTTAGAATAAAATCCGTTTACTTTTTTCTTCCTTGATCTTTCATTATTTTCAACATCTGCCCCGTTATCTAGCTTCCCTATTTACCAGTATTGTTCAGAATCTTTTCCAACAACAAAACACATTTCTCTGCAACCACCTGTTTACCGAAAGGTTTCTTCACGTAAGACGTTCAAATTTTTTATGCACTAATGTAGGGTGGACAAATACCTTGCAAAGGCAAAATCTTCTATGATGATGCACCAAAAATAGTCAATGCTTTAAAAAATAGAAGACGTTAAAAATGTGTTATAATTAAAGAAATGATTTTTTTTCAAGAGTTTTTGTGTTTTTTTAGTTTTTAGAAATCTCACTTAACTTTTTGTAATCTCACCCTGTTTCTGAGAAAGGGTGAGAAATTCTCGCTCATTTTTTTTCTATGATGAAAACACTGTAACAGCTGTAATTTGCTTGAGAAATGGATTGTGGTTAAAATTCATATCTTGTTTACATGTAGTGGAAGCTTGATATGAGGATACTGAGTCAGGCTTTGTCCATATTGTCTTAACAGATTACAATTATGTGTTTTTCTGATTATAGTCATTAAAAAAATTGAGCCTTGAAGACAAGGCTAAGTATTTATCCTTGGTTGGATGTTATGTGTGTTGTAACAGTTTGTAAGAATATGGTTCATGTACTCAACATACACAACTCTTTTTAAGTCTAAATTTGAAATTTTAATTTATATTCCTGTCTGATGTATAGTTATTATTATAATTGGTAAATTAAAATCTTTGGTGTAATCGTGATTTTTTTTAAAAAAAAATCAGCAAAACATAAAATTATTTAAATTAAAGTAAGGCTGTTGGATAATTAAACATTTATTTTGAAATGGTGTATATGTCATGATTTGCTGCTAAAAGAGAACTTAGAAGTGTCACAATTAATAAGAATTTGTGATACGGATTTCATTCAATTTCTGTTAGCTCATTTCTTCTTCATTATCTTGTCAGTGAAAGGACTGTTCTAAAAAGTGGAATATCAGCCAAGTGTTAATTTCTTTAAAAAAAAAAGGAACCCATTTGGAATTAGTTAATAGTTTGTATATTCAGTCTCAGACATTTCAGTACATTGAAGTGATCTGAATCGAAGAAACAAAAAACTATTTAGGAGTTATTTTTTAAGTAGTTAAGCAAGGGTGCATAACCATTTTTAGATAGTTGAAATCCAGCATATATAAATCATAATTTAATTATAAAAATAGGAATGAAAAATAATCTTAAAAATTGACTTAGGTTTCATTTAAAAGTAATGTGAATTATTATCTATGTATAATTGATTATTTTACTAGTCAGACGAAAAAAAATTTATGTAAATAGATCTAATCACAAAAAGTAACAAGATTATGAAGCAAATTATTATGACTGATTTATTAGTTTACAGAATGTAAAAAACTTAGAAATTAAAAAACTTTTTTTAACTTAATTTTTCCGGAATGTAAAGTTTCATGAAAAATTTAACATGTAAAGAAACTAATCATTTTTAATGTAATCATTGTAAAAATATGTTTATTTTCTTAACAGTGTTCCCAAATTAAATGGATTTTGACTTTAAAATGAGAACATCTAATGAACGAGCTAAAGTTGAAGATTTGTTTGAATATGAAGGCTGTAAAGTTGGAAGAGGAACTTATGGTCATGTCTATAAAGCAAGAAGAAAAGATGGGTTAGCATATAATAATAAAAAGTATTTTTGATCTACATATTTGCTATTTTTTAAGATTAGTTACAAATAAATCTTTTTCACAAATAAGAAAAATACAAGCCTCATAAAATAATTTTCTGTTAACTATAACCAGAGTTGGTAAAAATAAAAAACCTACAAACACAAAACCTCAATTAAAAAAAACTTTCTTTAAGCATTGATCAACTCTTGTAACTACCTAGTTTCAATCTTTTTGCTTCCAACTCATTTTTGCAAAATTTGTCTAAAAATAAGTTTTCTTTAAAGAATGTTAAAATTTTTTTGAACTTTATATTAATTCTAACTGTAGGGATGAGTTTCGTAAAAAACCAAAAAAACTAAAAATAGAAATCCAGAAATGTTAAGTACAAAATCACTTAAAATAATTGAAAAATAAACCGAAATTTCATTTTAAGCATATAATTTTAAAATCGTGTAAATACGAATCTCTGTTTAAGCTTATAATCGTTTTATATGCTTCTCTATGTTTGAGATAACATTGCATGAATATGAATCTCAATGTTTGATTTTAAAATTTCATGAATATGAATCTCAATCTTTGATTTTAAAATAGCATAGATACGAATCTCGACATTTAATGTTAAATTCGCTATAATATGTATCTCGATGTTTGATTTTAACATCACGTTAGTACAAATCTCGATGTTTCAGTTTAAAAACGCATGATTTCAAATTTCAGTGAATTTTTAAATCACTTGAACACCAATCTTAATAGTGGCTTTTACATTGTGTGAATACAAGACGTGATATTAAATTGTGTGAATACAATAGGTGATATTAAATCGTGTGAATACAAGACATGATATTAAATCGCGTGAATACAAAACTCTATATTAAATCGCATTTACATAGGTAGGAAAAAGCTTAAAAACTATTTCGTTGTGTAGTAGTAGTAAAAACTTTCCAAGAAGGGCATTCGTGTAAATGATAGCGGTTCTGACTATAGAGATAAAACAGGTTTTTTTTTAAAAATCATTTGCAGCTAAATTTTAATATTTTTTGCCTGCTTCAAAATTACAGACTCTTATGCTAAATGAGCAAGCACTTTAAGATTCTTTACCGTATTCAGTTGAAAAAATATGTTTCTGACACATATGTTAAATAACTTGTTATAAAACATTTATTAGCAGTATTCTCTCGTTTGTCACGTTTATTGGTAAAAAGCCATTTTCAAGTTCTTTTTCTTATTTTTGTTAGATTCAATTTGAATTTTCTTTATGAAGCTCAAATGAAAAATTGTTAAGTACCAAGGACCTTATTTTAAAAAACAGCTGTAAAATATAAAATTGGGATATTTCATTTTAAGAGTAAAGTTTTTCTTGTGTATTTTTTTATTTTTGAAATATTAGTCAGGGATATAAATTTTAAAAAAAAATTGAGTGACTAGTTCAAAAATTTTATTAGGCCATATGTATTTCCACTTGTTTGTTTACATATCTCTTAAAATATTTTTTTTAAAAAAAGGTTTATGAAGGGAATTTAAAGGAAAAATAACAATACTGATAACAACATCTTAGACTTTCATGCCAGACAATTTAAATTTAAATATTTTTACTAGTCTCTGTTAATTTTTTTTCTTGTTCTACAATACATTATTTCTACAAAATGTGTTTATTTTAAAGAAATACTGTCTAGTTGACAATGAACTGTTGCCATTATGAATTTTGAAATATGGTAGGAATAAATATTTTTGTTTCCTTAACAGAATGTAGCATATCATGGTTTCTGTCTTCCGTTTTTCAGGTCATCAGTCATCTCTAGGATGACTGATTTCTTTTAGTAATAAAAAATTTGTATTTATAAAAATTCTTATTTAGCACAGATTTTGTTGTAAATTATTATGTGAAATTCTGTAAAATATTTATTTTAGGTCTGATCCAAAAGACTATGCATTAAAGCAGATTGAAGGCACTGGAATAGCCATGTCTGCATGCCGTGAAATAGCTGTAAGGAAAAACTTTAGAAAATTCTCTTTGCTATTACTTGATTTATTTACAATATCTTTAGTATTAGTGAATATTTTATATTTTTCATTACTCTTGTAAATGCATTTAATTTTTGGATGATTGGTAATATTATTTTTTTTTAGGAAAAAAAAAGGGAAATATCAGAAATTTAAATGTGATTAAATTAAAATTTTATGTATTTTCAATTTAAACTCTTTAGTATTTAGTCCCTTGACATATAAGATGTTAATTTAGCATACTAATGTTATGCTTGTTAGTTATTGAAAATTTTGTATTAAAACTTTTAAATCTATCAAGTTAATTAAAAAAAGTTTTCTTTTCTTCTACTTTTTTTTCCCTTCAAGAATTAGAGGCTAAGCTAAACTAAAAATAGATATTACTTATAATTTAAGTTTAAACTCATCTTAAACCTATTACAAGTGAGGCTAAATGTGTAAAAATGTATTTGTTCAAATAGAAGCCAGAATCATAATTTAAACTAATTTTTCAAAATGTCCTATGTTTCCCATATTAATATTTGTATTAAAATACTCATCCCAAAAAAGTAATAAGTACACTTCATGGCCAGTTATTGTAATTAATTCTAGTCATAAATTTTTAGTATGTTTGGATTTTGTTTAATCTATTTTTTTAATGTTTACTTTTTTTCCTTTACAGCTTCTTAGAGGACGTAAGCATCCTAATGTGATAATTCTTCAAAGAGTGTTTCTATCTCACACTGATAGAAAAGTCTTTTTGTTGTTCGATTATGCAGAACATGATTTATGGGTATAATTTTTTTACTTATATATATATATATATATATGTGCATGTTCATAAGAAGTAAATTTTCTACCCAGAATTAATTGTAATTAATTTTTAGTTTGATTGATTTTCATATTTATTAAGCTTTATTCACATTTATTTTTTCTCATAACTGACTGATAGATACAGTTTTTAAAATATAAAAATTTTTAAACCTTGTAACTTATCTAATGTTCGTTTTTTCACACATTCAATGCAAGCATATCTTAAATATGCCAATTACCCTGTTCTGATGTTTAAGTTAAATCAGGCACAAAAACATTCAAATTTGGACCTTCGATGTTTAATTTTTCTACTATTGGCATTTCATCATGTCTCTGAGACTATTTACATGAGTCAAAATTTTTTTTTGCACAATTATAAAGCTCATTTATTTCAAGTACAGTGGAAAGTCGCGTATCTGGAATCGGCAGGACTTCCCAAAGTCCGTATATTTGATTTTTCCGTATAATTGACCTCCAAGGTAAACAAAGCTTAAAATGATCTGAATCTAAGAAGCAGAAAATAAATAAACATTATTTTTCAGGCAATAATGTTTTAGTATTAGAATGATATCTAATCAATCATAAACAAAATATTAGAAAAAAAATAATTATTGCTATTTTAAAAATAAATATAGAAAACGAAAAAAATTCACAGTTATGAAAATATTAATTGCTCTCTCCGCCATTTTGAACTAGAACGATTCAAGCAAGAAGGGGAAATTCTCTTCATTCATTAAGGTAGGTGGAGAAGAAAAATTAATTTCCTCCTTACTTGCCATTCAAGTTGAGGGCGGGGTAGTGACAAATTCTTATTTTCTCTCCCATCATTGGCTATCAATCAAGCATAAAGGCGTGGAGATAATGATCCAAATTG
>NC_092215.1:4874381-4899713 GCF_043381705.1 Parasteatoda tepidariorum
CCGAAGTCCGTATATTTGATTTTTCCGTATAATTGACCTCCAAGGTAAACAAAGCTTAAAATGATCTGAATCTTAGAAGCAGAAAATAAATAAACATTATTTTTCGGGCAATAATGTTTTAGTATTAGAATGATATCTTATCAATCATAAACAAAATATTAGAAAAAAAAATAATTATTGCTATTTTAAAAATAAATATAGAAAACGAAAAAAATTCACAGTTATGAAAATATTAATTGCTCTCTCCGCCATTTTGAACTAGAACGATTCAAGCAAGAAGGGGAAATTCTCCTCATTCATTAAGGTAGGTGGGTAGGTGGAGAAGAAAAATTCATTTCCTCCTTACTTGCCATTCAAGTTGAGGGCGGGGTAGTGAAAAATTCTTATTTTCTCTCCCATCATTGGCTATCAATCAAGCATAAACCCATGGCATGCTGATTGGGTTCTCTTTATTTTTTCTTGTGTGACTAAAGGGGATTCCCCCTCTACATTAACATTTGCTGTGTTTACCCTTTTTCACAGTATTTCTTCTTCCCCTGACACTCAAATAAAAGGGTTCCAGGAAATGCCTCTTTTACTAGCCAGCTGCATAGGAAAGAAGGGGGAGGGAGGGGACTCAGTTGTGCTCTTTTGCTCCCTTTCCTGCCTTCCAGAGGTGGAGCGTCATGGTCTTAGTAGATCTTCTGTTCTCTTTTCTGTTGATTTATGGGTTCAATGCATAGATCTCTAGAAGCTGAGAAGGGGAAAAACCTGTCAAAAGACTTCGTTTTTTTTNATATATTATTTCATTATAGATCTCTAGAAGCTGAAGAAATGTTTATTTTGATTGTTAAAAAGTGTCCGGGAAATCGACCCTTCCGGAAAAGGGACGTTACACTGTAAGTATTTTGTAAACAACTAATTTACTAAACTAATTATTAATTTTATAGTTTTAAATATGCAAGACTAAACTTTTAACAATTATTTGATTTTTAATCCTAAGGAAATTTTACGTATAAGCTTTAATATTTGTTATTATTATTTTTTATGTGCATAATCTTGATTATTGCAATTTTAAAATGACAAAATCTAAATTCGTATAAAATTAGTTAAATAGTTCCAAAAAAAAAAAAACCTAAATGTAAAACTTTTTTAAATTTCATTCCTCAAAGTTATTTGCTAATTTCTTATAAATTTTGTATATATTTTTTTTAAAAATTTTGTTTAAGGCTATCTAACATTTCCAACATAAAATGCTTTTGATTATTTTTAAAATAACTTATTAAACTTTTTTTCTTCATGGAATTAATTTTTGATAACAGCTTTATAATAGTGTACAAAAATTAACTTACATTAAGGGATTAAAATTTTCAATTGTTCTTTTGACCTAACAAGACCTAGCCTAGCCTTTTGCTTTAAACATCTGGACCATATTTTTTGTAATGGTCTTACTCCCATATTTTGTATTAATAAATTATGAATCTGTCTAAAAAAATGTATGTTTATTCTAAGTACATTTTATTCAACTGATTTAGTAATTTAAAATACTGATGTACACTAATTAGCATATTTAAAGGCATGTTTCTTGAAGCCTTAGGATTGAATCTTGAAAAATCGTATTTTTAGATCAAAAGCTGTTAGGTTATGGAGTTTTTTAATGTATATCTAGTATATTTGTAAATTGGACATCTTTATTGCTTGAATCAAAAAGAAATTTCTTAACTTTCTAATATATATTTGATAATAAATTATAATTATAAACATTTATGTATTAATATGGATATTAATACCCTTCAGAAGTACAATTCTTTTATGAACAACATGAAGAAACAACTTTGTTAGATTGGTATTACTATTATTAAATTTTTTTCAATTGTATGTCAATAGAATTTAAGTTCATAACTTTATAGTATTTGCTCTTTAGAAAAGTTTAAATTTAAGGTATGAACAATGCATTAAAATTTTCCGGAAGTTACTCTTTGACCCACATTAGTAGTTACACACATTAGTTAGTGGAATTCAATGTAAAAGTTACATATCCCTGCAACAGCTCGCTGTGAGTCAGGGGTATCGTAGAAGTTAAGGATCCACAATTTCAAGACAAACTGCGTCCTTCTAATAATGTAATTGACATTACTCACAGGATGCCTATGTGTCCCACATGAGCCCAGGCGAGCTGAAGCTAGTAGAGCTTCAAGGATTGTCTTTTGCAATAACAATTTAGTGCCTTCAACCATTGAGCCTTTGTGGCTCAAAATGCAATGTAAGATACTTAAGTGTCATTCTAACTTTTACTGTTTACATTGTTTCAAATAATATGCAAACTTTTATCTCTCGCTTAAAAACTCTTTCTGTCGAAACTGTTTTACATATTCTGTCATTCTTTAGCTGTTTTCTGTCAGTTGGAAATTGAGTAAGGGATTATTTTCTTTCTCTATTCAAGAATAATTTTTAAACATAATTTGAAAGTTTTTTTTGCACTATTTGAATGTTTTTTGTATAGTTATTTGAATGTTCTTCAAATAGTTTTTTCTTATAATCTTTAAACTATTTCCTTTTGACTTGCCTTTTCTCTACAATTAACCCTTAGAAAAAGTTTGATTATCAATTGCTGTTTAACTTCGAGACTTCATTTGCCTGTTCTTGAATTTTGATAAATCTAGCAGTTAAAATCAGTATTTCACTTGCTCGTAGTAGGTTGTGTTTTCTTAAGCACTTATAGAGAATTTTTTTCTGCAAATTTTAACTGTCAAATAACTTATTTGTTTTGGAAGGTAAAGGTACTTTCATTAACATGTTTAAAATCATTGAAGAAAATGTCTTAAAAATTTTCTCAATATGAATTATAGTTGCATCTGAAGTTGCAATGAGAGATATTTTCTAAGTATTCAAAAATTATGTATTTTTCTTTCAGCATATCATAAAATTTCACAGAGCTGCCAAAGCAAATAAAAAGGCTGTAATGGTGCCAAAAGGAATGGTTAAGTCTCTATTATATCAAATTTTAGATGGAATTCATTATTTACATTCCAACTGGGTCTTACATAGGGATCTAGTAAGTTAAATTTATTTTCTTTCATTTTGGAGGTTTGCTTGTTTTTAGCTATGTTTTTCACATTAAGTTTGAAAATTTTCCTAAACAATTGGATTTATTTAATCATGCAACATAATCATTTAACATGATCACTAACATGATCATTTAACATGAGTAAATTTTTTTATTTTCAGTATTCATTTTTTTAAAACATATTGTTTCTTCTTGAATGATTTTTCTGAAAAATGTTTGTCCTAGTTTAAGCAATTTTAAATATGATTTATTGTGTTATATAATTATGTATTTATAGTTCATAATTTTGATATTATTAATTTTCCTCTTTTATTTTTCATTTAGTTTTCTTATTTTGAAGAGCAGTTTATGTTGCACTATTTATTAAAATTTTGCTTTACAATAAAAGTAATTTTAAATTATTAGAATGTTTTTCTTCTCTTTTAGAAACCTGCAAATATTCTAGTTATGGGTGAAGGTCCTGAGCGTGGTAGAGTAAAACTAGGTGATTCAAAAATAATACAAAATATTCCTTTGTAGTAGAAGCAAGAGTAATAAAATTCTCTTATATCGTATAATGATTATAATGTCACATTGCTATCATTTCTATATAAATATTTTATTCAATTCTAAGTATTAGTAGATTTTTTAATTTCCTTCTTTAGTTTGAACATGTGGCATGGCGTTTTTAGGTGCTTATTTTCAATGTTTGTTTTTTAAAAACTCTTAAAGGTGCTTTTTATATTGGGTGTTTTTAAAAAGGGCTTAATTTTCACGTTTCAAAAATAAAAAATTTTTTCTTTACCATGTCAATTTTCACCACGTATTATGCAAAAGTGTCCTTTTCACCTTGTTCTATTCATCGTTTTTGCATTCATTCAAGCACAATGTATTTCGGCATGCCGTCTGTCTGTAGCATATGAAAGTGCCAATCATTTTACAGGTTTGATCAAATACTTGCGGGTCCGCATGTGCATCTACTGTGCTGGGTTCGGGGAGATTCTTGCACTCTCATGTACAACTCTGCTGCATTTTGCAAGATATTCTGAATTTCAGGCTTCATTTTCCACCCTCTGAAATGAAACCGGAAAAAAAACTCTCAATCTTTTTATGGTGACTAATATAATCAAGAAATAGAGTTCTTTATCAATGACTAGTTATTTTATCATGATCACGAAAAGTCTTTAAAAACTATTTTGCATTTGTTAATGTTTTTAGTGCTTAAAAATAATGTTTTAGCACTTAAAAGGTGCTTATTTTTTGTTGAAAGATTTGGCTACGCACCCTGTTGGAGCAATAATATGTATTTATTATTGATTTACTTAATTATAAGTTATGTATAATTATAAAATAAAGTTATGTTGTAGCTAAAAAGTGCTTCACACAATCAAAGCTTCCTATCTTATCCTGATTTGGGGTGTTCACCTTTTTCCATAGTTGTAAAACAATCTGGTTACAGACTCAAAGACCCTTGCCAGCACTTACGAATATCTCAAACACTTATTGCCTTGGTAACAATCAAGGTCATCTCTTCCAAAATCACACATGCTTAATGATAAAATCTGAGCGCATTAGCAGCTGATCTACTGTTGCAGGAACGAAATTTGATGTGCTAAAGATCATACTGCATCTATGTCTTCTGGAGACTTGTAGGACATTGCCTTACAGTATGGTGTAGAGTTGGTGCATCAATCTCTTCAATGAGGGATACCAAAATGTGGCAGGTATGAGTCAGCCAGGGCTTCCTACAATGTTAGTGAAGAACAAATTGATCTATCATGTTGGGAAGTGTTATACAATCAATTGAAATCCTTGGATTTAAGCCTTTTATCTTTAACTTATTTCTAAACTAGAGGAATCACATAACAGCATTTCCTTCAAAGTTTTTTCAGGCTTTAGATCACTATATTCAAACTATCAACAGAAGAGATATTGCTGTAGGTATTTTACAAGTTTCATATCACTGGCAACAAGTTATAATTAATACTAGTGACTACCTTTTATAGACAGTTAAATAAATAGGTTCCATTAAAGTTCCAATTCTCATATTTAGAATAATACAGAAGGGAAGTCAGTTAAAAGTTGAAATATCATTATTACTTGTGAAAATAACTTTAGTCAATTCCTTATTTTAAAACTATAAAACACTTTTATCTTTTTGGTTTAATTAAGAATTTTTTTTTCCTGTAGCTGACATAGGTTTTGTTAGGTTATTCAATTAGCCTTTAAAGCCCTTAGCTGATCTGGACCATGTTGTAGTAACATTTTGGTATCGAGCACCTGAATTACTTTTGGGAGCTAGACATTATACTAAAGCTATAGGTTTGTATAGATATTTTAATAATTTATATCCAAATAGTTAGTGTTTAATAATTGTATAAACTTGTAATAGTTAGTGTTTAATAATGTTAGTGTTTAATAATTTATATCCAAAATGATGAAGTAAATTTCTGAAATTTTTTTTGTTATCAAAACTATTAAAAGATATTAAGAGGATTTAAAAATTATGTAATGAATAAACTGTCTGCATTTTCTTTTAATGAACAAGAATATTTCAGAATTTAGCATTTTATTGATAATTCTTAAAAGTTCTGATACTATGTGTAACTAGTTATTGTTTTTTTTTACAAAATAATATTGTTCTTACTGATAAATTAAAAAACAAAAATGAAACTAAAAATTCTCCATATGCCAAGGAATCTAAAAACAAGTTGTTAGATATATCAAAAAAGAGTTTGAAACACAGTTTGTGCAAATTAACTCCCTAATATAAACTCCTCTGTATTGGTGATGCCTTTGTTTTATTTAAAATATTTAGTAGAAGCAGGAGACATGTTAGTGATTCAAATGTTATTCATTCTATATTTAATAAATGCTTTGGTTGAAAAAGTAATTCATACATTATAATGCAGTATGATAACTGTTAAAATGCGGAATATAAGAAATTCTTAAAATACCTGTTCAAACTTGCTTTTATAATGGTAGTAAAATCAGAAACCAATCCAGATTTTCATACCAGAGTCTCGTTTTTGTAATATTTTGAAACATAGTCTGGACTTTTGTAAAAGACAATATGGATTTTTATGAAAAAACATTTTTGTTAAACATTGAGGTATTTCTAACAAATATATATATATATATACAGTGTTTTCACTACCGAGCGAGAACACGAGAATCTCGCATATTTTTTTCTTTTCTCGCAATAAAAAATTATAAACGCGAGAAGTTCGAGGCACTCTATTAATAAATTTCAAAATGCACAAGTTTTGGAAAAAATTTCGACTTTTGCCATTTTGAATAAATTCCGTTTCACTTTTCTTCCTTGATCTTTCATTATTTTGAACATCGGTCCTTGTTATCTAGCTTCCCTATTTACCAGTATTGTTCAGAACCGGTGCAAACAGCAGAACACCCCCTCCCCGACCCACGGAACCCCATTCAGAGCACATTTCTCTGCAACCACATGTTCACCGTAGGTAAGGTTTCTTTATGTAACAAGTTTACATTTATTGTGCATGAATGTAAGATGAACAAATACCTTGTTAAGGCGAAATCTTCTACTCCGTAGTGGACAAATGAAAATGAAACAAATGTCAGTAGAAACGGTCAAAACGAAACAAATACGGATATTTTTCAACCAAATAAATATAATGGCTGTTGAAAAAGTAGATATAGAAATTTTCCATATGATGATGCAGCAAAAATATTCAATTAGAAGATGTTAAAAATGTATTATAATTAAAGAAATAATTTTTTTCCTACTCTATTCGTGTTTTTTTTAATTTTTAGAAATCTCACTTAACTTTTTGAAATCTCACCCTGTTTTTGAGAAAGGGTGAGAAATTCTCTCCCATTTTTTTTTTCTGTAATGAAAACACTGAAAGAGTATAATTTATATCCAGTCTCAAGGAAAAATTTTAATCTTTCTCTCTTTTTATAAGAAAAGTAGATATATAGTACAAAATCCTCAAGTCCTTTATATTTGAATTGAACATTCAAGCATAAACTGATACAAGAATATGTGAAATTCAATACTTTAATATTTTTTATAAAGATAAAGTACAATGACACTTGACTATCAAAATAGTTTTGTACACAGCATTAACTCTTAGAGCCAATAGGATATGTTCAAATTTTTTTTCAATTGTGCTTGAAAAGGAGTTCAATAAAAATTGTAACTCCTTTTCAAGCACTGTCATTCAACGTAATTTAAGCCATATACCATATAATTACAAAATATTGTTGCTTATTTTGTAATCATTTGCTATCCTCTACAAATTAATATAAATGAAAATGTATCAAAAACACACAAATCAGTCTATATTCAAGAAATGAAAATAAATGTCTTTAAGTCTTTTGAACAGGAAGTTTTTATAAAGTAACACTAAAGTTAATATTATAAATAAATTTCAAAGATTCTAAAACGTAACGATTTTAACTTAAAAGACGATTAACTAATAATTATTTAATCATGACGAACTTGTTTACAGAAAACTATTATTTATCTTTATCATTGTTGTAGAGAAATTTTTAGTTTTCCTCAAAACTTTTATTTTTGGTATGTTAGCAAACAGTTTTTTTCTTGGCTAGCGATTTTCTACGATGCACTACGTTTCGTTCTACGTTACGACGGTCTACGTTTTTTAATAAAGTTCAAACTTGTTTGTAGTGTTAACTAAAACTTAAACATATTTTTCCTTAAATGAATTCGATAACAAAAACTTTTGTTTTTTTCAGTAGACTAAACTTTGAAAAAAATTTCATTAGTTTGAAGGTTAAAGGGTGTTTAAAACTAGATTTAGTTCTAATTTTATTTAATTTGATGGGTTAACTTTAATTATTAGGTCTAACGTGTGCTTAAAAATTTATTCAGTAGACTAATGTTTGAATTCAAATTTCAAACTCTCTAACTTAAAAGTTAGATTTGACCTTTTTTGGTGGGTAGGCTAACAAAAACATTTTTTAGGCTAACTACCGACGATAAATTTTCATACTTCTTATTATGCCATAAATTAACTAAAACTTGTTTTTCTTAGTGGACTAATTTTGGTTATTAGAGGTATGGGAGTGAAAGTGCTTCATATAATTTGTATATTCCTTCCTAACTAATAAATGATACTTATAGACGTTGCGTAAATTAACAGTGATTCTTTCTATTTAATTGTCTCTTTAGAAACGTTGATAATTTTATTTGGATTCTTAATGTTTTTTTGCATTTTACAGGACATGTTGTATTGGTCTTTGTGAGGAGACATGGCATTGACTTCATCAAAATTTTCTGATACACCACTAGTTCTGGTAAGAATTTTATTATGAATCTGCAATTGTCGGGTTTTTGAAAATGCAGGGTAGTTCAAAATGAATCAAGCGTTTACAAACGGCTATAACTATTTAATGAAAAAGAATTTATATAATGAATTATTATGAAAAGAATATCATTAAAATGATTTAACGGCAAGGCTAACTAAAGTTGATTCTGCTAACATAGTGCTAACGTTTTCTTACAATAAATTAAGGTTTGACGGAAAATATAAAACTTGTGCTATCTCGAGTGTTAACGAGAAAACATTTGTTCTGGCTTTAACTTATTTTGACTTTTGGATTAACGAAAATCTAAAGTAAGCTAATACATGATTTGGACGCAACTTTTTTTTTTTCAAATGGAGTACTAACGATGGTTTTCTTGGACTAACATATAATTACAATGACCTAACGTTTGAAAAAGTTAAAATTTATTATTTTCAAGTCATAAATTAGCTGAAACATTTTTGGACATAAAACTTTTTTAACGGTGAACGATCGAGAAAAAAATTATATATTGTCTTCGTAACGACGTGATTTTGAGCTTATAAGAAAAAATTTCACTTTCATGGTTAAAAAAGTCATAAATTCTTTAAATTGAATTTCAGCCCAACAGAGTTTAAATTAGGTTTAAAATTGATCTACAGTATTTTAGTGTTGAAAGGCGCCGGTGTACAAACATGAATTGTTAAAAGTACGAAATTTGTTTTTTCTACTTGTTCTGTCTTGCAATCAATGAAAAATTTAAGAGAAATTTTTGTCGCTGCTTTTTTACCAATTTTTTAGCTTCCGATGCTTTAGTTTTCTGGTTGTTGTACCATTGTTCAAAACTAATGCTTAACTCTACGAAGTGTGTTTCCATAAATTCAATTAATATTAATAAATAAATTTCAGATTTAAATACAAAAGTGCAAGGCATAAATTTATTCAAAAGTAGATGGGTGAAAAATTAAATTTGCACTTGGTAGCAAGCTAATGTCTATTTTAGTTTCCAAATAAACATGTGAGATAGATATAATATTAATTGATTGTGTAGTCTCAAGTCATGTAAGTCTCATGTTTGTGGTTATCTTATGACTAAATTGTCTCGGATCGTAATATTCTGAAGTCTGAAGACTTGGAAGTCTCAGTCTGTGGTGTACTCAAGTTGGTCTCAGGTTTTCTTAGATTGAATCAGTCTCAGTTTGTGTTTGTCTCAAGTTAAGGCTGTTTTACTCAAGTCATGAAAGTTACATGACTTGAGTTTAAGTCTTCAATTTGAAAGTCATGAGACTCAAGTCATGTTTCAAGTGGTGGTAGTCTCAATACGTAGTATTCTCAAAGCGTGGAAATCTCTAGTTTTGTTGCTCTAAATGCATGTCTAGTCACATATCGAGGTATTCTCAAATCGATATATTGTTTTGATCAAATATTGGAACTCTTGCGTCTTATGGTCAATGTCCTTTCAGTAAATCAAGTTACCATATTTGACAGCTTGTTGCATGTTCACAAATGCATTTTTGAACAGCAGGAAACAAAAGTTCCAGTATTTTTTAGCAGTTATAAATTCCTTCCCATTCCTTTTTTTCGCATATTGCTGACTTAAACGATAGAAAAATGTATTTCACCACATTGTAAAATTTTAATTAAGTCGACTACTTTTGTTTTATAACTAGTTGAAAATATTAATCAATCAATAAAAAAATCCGAAGGAATTACTTGCAAAATTGATCGAGATAGAAAGCTGAAAATTGAGGAATCATAAAATGGCGTCCTAGAACGAATTATGAACATCTAAATGGTTACACTGGTAATGTTTAACTTTATATAATCTTATGTTGTCAACTAGTAATGATAAATGAAAAGTCCTATTAGAGGGACAGACAAATTCCAAAATAGATTTAGGCATTATAGTCTTTATGATGAAGATAGCATGTAATTGCTAGTTATTTTGCGATGCTCCATATTTCTGTTAATAATGTAATTTGCTCATTTTTCTCAGACAAATTGAAGGGGAAGATTATAAGCAATGCTAACGTACAACACTGTAATAGCCTACAGCAGGGAAAATTCATACTTAGAGTATTTAGGTCATAAATTGTAATTTCTTTGTCGAAAATTGAGTAAAACTAGTTTTGATTGCATTTTTGATAAGTTTGCTAACAAAACAAAATTTATGGGTCTGACAATTTCTTACGATGAGCTATTGCTTGAAGGCGAAAATCAAAACTCCTAATCATAGGAAAATAAAAATAGATTTTTCTGTATCTATTTTTGGTAGGTAAAATAGCATATACTTGGGGCTCACAATTTCCTACAAAGGGCAAACGTTCAATCTCAAAATTCAAATTTGTTGTTTCTAGTTATGACATGAGATATAACATGAAATAATTAAATGAGATATGTGCAATGATAAAAATGTAAATAAAGTTTTGGTAGAACAAACATTATCTTTATATTATTTTACACAATGTTTAATAATTTATTTTTTACTAACTTACAATTGGTTCTGTAGACGTTTTAAGCGTCCACGTTTAGAGCCGATATGCTAAAGACCGATATGCTCAAGGTTCAAACTTTTGCCTACGTCATCAAGTAGTTTTTTATCGCGCTATATCTTTTTATGTGGCTTGTTGTTAGGAAATTTTGGGCGATCTATTTGCTATAATTTGCTAACGTTTCGAGGAAAAACTCCAACTTTTGATTTCGATGGCAAAATTTATCCAAAAGTAATTTTTGGTACAAACTTTTTATGCTTTTTTTGCTGAGCTAAACAGGAAAAAATTAATACTTTGTTACCGGAAAACCTTTCGTACCTTTGTTCATATTATTTATGTAAAGCATTTCTCAAAATATCATATACACTACAAAATTTAGTTCTAAAATGCGAAAAATGTTTCTGTACTTCTTAAGTAATTTTATGTAAAAAGTGTAGTATAAATAACGTTTTTATCTTATGAAATTTTGAATCTAGGGTTTTATCTTTCAAACCAGTAATGCTAGATGAAATTTCTGTTAATTTAGAATCTTAAAGTGTATTAGATACTAAGCAAAACTGACGTTATTGGGATTTATATAGTGAAATATTTTATTCCATTATTTTTTTAATTTTATCAACCATAAATTAAAATTTAATCTGAAATTTACTTTATTTCAAAGTGAATCTTTGATAATAAAATACAATTCCCCTGAAATACTGATCCAGTGTAAAATAAAGTTTTTCAGAATTTCAAAAATAAGTTGAACCCTTACTGACATTAAACTTATAAAATATATCATTGCAAATAAAACATGTAAGAGACAGAAAGACTATCAGAAATCTATATTACAGTAAAATCTCTATAATCCGAACTACCCTGGAATCTTTCAAATTCCAGCCACGCATAAAAGTTTTGTCTACTCGAGAACTTTAAATATAATTTTTTTTTAACATTTCTCAATTTTCTTTAGAAAACAAAATGTGGCACCTTACTTAAAAAAATTATTGCAATCAACTCTTATAACTTTGTAACAATAAAGATAGAAAAAACTGTAATAGTTGTCCCTAAATATTAAAAGAATTGAAATCACTTACTTAATTTTCATCTATATAACATAAACAGAAACAGTACTGAAAAAAAAACGAAAGTTTATACATATATAAAAGAATGAAATTTCAAAATGAAAAAAATGCGATAAATAGAAAAAAATATATAATAAAAATAGGCAGGAATAAAACAAAAACAATATGAAACAGATATAAAAACAGTACTAACAGTATTTCTGACAGCTAATTATTAAACAGTAAATATTTATTAAAAAAAAAGTGTATATATATATATATATATATAAACACATCTAAAATAAAAATAGTTTTTTTTTAAAAATTTTTATGGATTTAAATAATTAAATTATAATTTGATTTATATGATCTTGACTTAAATTATCTTCTCTTTTTTTATAATAATTTAATAATGATGCTAACTTTCTCTGCTTTTTGCCGCTTTAAAAATATTTTCTTTCATAAAATTTTTTTTTCTTTCTTCAAGTTGATATTTGTAAAATTAAAATTCTATTTTACATTTCATTCGTAAAAGAACCAACAGATGCTGTAGAGTTAGTACCACTAATGTTTTAAAGAGAATTTTAATTTTAGGAAATTCTTATTTATGTAGTTTGAAATTATTTAAAAATGAAAATATTACTTTCACAAATAAAATTTTATATAAAAGAGTACCCCCAATCTTTAATTAAAGAAACATTACCATATCAACTACATTGGCTTATGGAAAAAATAAATTTGAAGTTAATTAATAAATGTAAAAATAATGACATAGCTTAAAAATATTAACAAAAAATATGCAAATCCAGATCGATATTCAAACATACTTTATTCATTTACAATCGCTTGGATATTTGTATACATAGACAGAATGTAATAATTTTTATGCAAAATCTTAAAATTTAAATATATTATACTTTTTATACATATTACAGCTTTCATAAATAAAATAAAAAATATTCACTCAAAAATATGATAGATAGTATGTTTTTGTTAATAAGAGAGTACATTCTATTCAAACTTATTTTTAATTTACAATAATTTAAAATAAAAATTATGCTAGCATATCCCTCAATATTTACAGTTTTGAAATTTAGAATCATCTTAAAATAATTTTCAATATTTTAATAAGATATTAAATTTCTTGATATAATCTGCCTCATCTGAATTAAAATTTACAATATAACTAAATTACTTTTTTGCAAACATAATTTACTACTTTATAAAAAGGTTAAAATTTCACTCAGTTTGGAAAAAAATGGTCATTTTTTTACAAATTAGTAAATGGTGGTGAGTATATAAGAAAAAGCAATATTTTTTATTTCATATTCATTATTATATATTCATTAGTATAGATTTTTCTGATGCTATTACTTTAACTACATCACATTTTTCAGTCAATTGTAAGAAACACTTCAAAATTTAAAAAGTTAACACACAATTAAAATTTTAGAGCCCTTTCACAAAATAATTGTTTTTCCAAACACGAGTTCTTCATTCTCAAAACTTGAAACTATGCACATTCCATGTTTGTAAGTTGTTCTTGAAACTAGTACTTTCGAAGTTTGAAAAACTGTTTATGACATTCTAGAATGCTGGTAATTTTGGCAGAATAAATAGTTTTATTTAATAGGCTTTGCACTGGTTATAATAATATTTTTTCCTAAGCCCCTTTCTTTATTAAAAGCATTGAAGTTGTTGATGTCTTTGGTCTAATGAAAGAAAAAATATAGTCTTATAAGTCATAAATTAACTGAAATTTGTTTCGGAAGTAACTATTTTTTTCGCATGTGAGCTATTGAAAAAATATGTCGGATTATTGTGAACTTTCGATTTCTTACTGTAAACTTTTGTATAAAAACTTTCAAGGTCCAATGTAAGCTGAAACTTATTTCCATAACTCTTTTTCGGGGATTTAAGTAACGAAAAGTTTTTTAGGTTAGCGTATGCTAGTGATTTCCAACAGTGTGCTAAAATTGGTAACCTATTTAAAAGTTTCAAATTTTTTTCATACGTCATTGAGTTGCTAAAATTGTTTTCTCCATACCTTTTTTTTTGGTGGCTGGGCTAACGATTGGCTAACATAGTCTAATGTATTTAAACAATATTTGAACTTTATGGTTTCCAGGTCAAAAGTTTGCTGAGAGATATTTCCGCTTGACTTTTTTGACTTATTTAAATAAAGTTGGCTGGAACCAATGACATTCCTTTAGCTACCTGTAACTTCACAATTCTCATACATTATTTATATTCTGAAATTATATAATTAAAACCACACTTTGTAATTAAAGTTAAATTTTCATTTAAATTGAGTGGAAAGTTTAACTTAAAAAATTTTTGTTTCTTTAAATCCTAAAATAAATTTATTTTAAATTGTCATTATTTGTAATAATTAACACAATAAAGAAAATAATTTAAAAATATTCAAATTACTTACTTCAACAAATATTTTTCCCACTCTTTTTGCACGGAAATTAATTGCAGAAATACTTACGAAACTTTATTCTTTTAATATCTGAAATTTTATTTAACAAAACTCCTACAACAAATCCCAAACGCAACTTAAAATTTTTTCTAGGGAGTAAAACCAGGAAAGCCATCTAATATTATGAGAATTACCAGTAATTTTCTAAACTTTACATAGGCACGCAATTCCATAATTATTTAGAGGTGTTATGTACTGAGCAGCCAAACAAGTTACATAATATTTTAATTTTAAAACCGAAAAAAGTAGTAAATATTATGTTTTATCTAAATTAAATTTGCACAAACATATAATTGCATAAGAGAATGAGACGAAAAATATAAAATTTCTTACATTATCTTTTAAAAGCTGAATTTAGTATGAATACATCAAAATTTGATTTTAATCAATTACTGTTTTGAGAATGTTGCTATAATAAAATATATTTTTTGTTTGAAACAATTTCATTGTATTTTTCCTGATAAAAGATAATGGGTTATAAACATAAATAGATTTACAAAGAGTAGGAGTAATTTGTAAACATTTTAAACAAAGCTTATTATAAAAAGAAAATTTTAAAAAATTAAGCTGAGTCTGGAGTCAAGTTTCTGATATTGATGAATTAGTAATTTAAAAAAAAAAGTATATTATGCCTTAAAAAAGCTATATTATGTCCTAAAAAAACTTGTCTTCTAAACGAATATACAGGACCTTGCGGATGAAAATATAAATAAGATTCTTTAATACATAGATTTAAATTTTTTGGTTTTGCGCAATAATGTAAATGTTCTTCAGTTAAATTTCAAATATCAGAAACATGTCTATATATATATATAAATTACTTATAAATTCTAACTAAATCAATCAAAATTAAAGTAATGAATATTAGTACAGTAGAGAACCAATTATCCGGGATGCTCGGGACCATCACTATCCCGGATGTCTGAATTTCCCGGTTTTCTGGATCGACCATAAAGTGTCGTTAATCGATGTTTAATCGAACCCGAATTACAAGGAAAAAGTGTAATGCATCAAGTAAGNGTTTTGTTTTCAACAACTAATACTGGGGACATGAAAATGACTGTTTTTGTGAGAATGACCCATATATATATATAAATTACTTATCTTAAATTCTAACTAAATCAATCAAAATTAAAGTAACAGTAGAGAACCAATTATCCGGGATGCTCGGGACCATCACTATCCCGGATGTCTGAATTTCCCGGTTTTCTGGATCGACTTTAAAGTGTCGTTAATCGATGTTTTATCGAACCCGAATTACAAGAAAAAAGTGTAATGCATAAAGTAAGAGAAAAAAGAAAGGTACTCCTAACTTTAAAAAGAAAAAAAATGGTAGAAAAATAACATTTAAAAGAATAAAAAAAAATTACACGTTTAGACAAGAAAAACAAGATTAAAAAATACAAAATTCACGTATTTATTTTTTAAAAATAATTACAATTCCTAAATTAACTAATATGAACAAAACCAATGGTTAAATAACGCAATATGTTTCATACCTAATTATTCGGGGGAAACGATAAAATAAAAGGAAAACTTATTAATCTAAATAAAAACACTTGAAAATTATCGAACCAAAACGATAGTTAAAAAAGGCACTAGCATAAATATTGAAACCTGGAACAAGGCAAGATCAACGGAATTAAAAAAAAAAAAAACTAATGATAAAATTTATGAATAAAAAGAATGAATTTATTGAGTGCGAAATTTATAGTGAAAAGGAAAAAAAATTAAACGCAGTGGAATCAGAAAAACGAAACTGCAATCTGCTTCATAAAATAATCCTATGTTTAAATTAATAAACAATTGTCCTTTTATTTATTTATTTTTGTTGATAAAAGCACGATATTTAATTACAGCAGATGTGATTCCACATCACTAAAAACTTGCAAATGATACCGCACTTGAATTTATTCAGAAGAAAAAGATTTTATTTTTATTAATCGATGTCAAATAGATAAATATATTTTTTTCTTTCATCTTCTGTTCACTGATATGCATTTTTCCCGCCCCCCTCGTAAATTAAACAGAAAACGAAATCAGCATGCCACACCCTTGAGCTTGATTGTCAGCCTAAAGGAAAAAATAAAACATTCTTCCCTTCCCTGCCTTTAAGGTCACGGAGGAAATGACGTTTCTCTGGGTAAACGGGGGGAAAAGTTCTCCCCCTCCTTACATTTTCCTCTACTCAATTTCAAGGAAGAGTTCATTTCCGCTTTTTTTCATAATCGTTCTAGTTACAAATGGCGGGAAAATCGATCAAAATGTTTCCCGGTTATCTGGATACCGGATAAATGGTTCTCTAGTGTAGTAATAAATATACTCCCAAACTAGAGTTAAAGTTTAACGACAATGTTAAAATTAAATTGCTCTCAGGTATCTTGAAAATTTAAAAGTAACCAAATTTTAAATATATCTGTTTTCATGATACTTAAGCATCACTAACAAAAATTTTCAACATTAATATCTTGCTAAGTTTTATTAATGAACATAACATATCTGCCAACCCCCATTTTCATAAATTCTGAATATGTTTAATGAAGTTGCAGAATGAATTACACTGCAGTGGTTAAGAATCAAAATATAAATCAAGACTAACATTACTTCACAATATAATTATTTTATTTTAAAGCAAAACACAATACAAAAATAAACTTCACTTATTCTAAAGGCAATATATTCTTACCGTCATTGCTTACGATTATCATATAGATAATCTTTTGGTAAGATGCAAGTTAAAAACACATATTTGTTTTTAAGTAACAGAATTTTTATTCTTTAATATATAAAAAAAGAAAAGAAACAGTTGAACTATGTGCTTTTATTTTATTATTGTTTTTAATAATAACATATTTTGAGATTTTACCGCCATTTCTTACAGTTTTATTCCGTAATGCAAATTTTTGTTTACAATTATTGTTACAAGTATTACAGTTATCTTTACAAGTATTGTTAATGCATGTTATTGTTATATTTCCGAGCGTTAATCTAAGGAATCTTTCAATGTTTTTTTGAAGATTTCATAACAACAGTGATTATTGCTTATATATCACAATAAAAAGGGATAATTCACACAGGTATGTGCCTTTCTTCAAACTTCTACACAACAACCAATAAAAGGACTTCAAGCTACAAGAGATTTAAAGTGCACCTTACTGCAAATACACACCAATTGTTTTGTTTTATGTCAGGATCGAACTTACGGTCCTCAGTTTCCTATCAGAGTGTGTTATTTTCCATTTGCAGTGTCCTGCAGTACATCTCAAAACTGAATTATTCCTCTCTGGTAAATTAGCTCGCAAATCCAGCAGACGAAGTTAAAATTATAAGAGAGAAAAAAATAAAACACTAAATTGAAAAACATACATTAAAAACACTAAATTTAAAAATATTAAGCATTGAATAGTTATTGAAAACTTTGATTATTTAATTTGAAAATATCTTTAAGAAATTGTGTTATTCTTTATAATAAAATTCAATGGGTAGATATTCCTATCAATACCTGTGCCAAAAAAATCTCGGTATCACACACAAGAATCGAAAAAAGTAACAGAGGGAAAGTGATTAGCTGAAAAAGTTTAATTTATAACCATTCTCAAGTAAAAATTTTATTCTTTCTCTCTTTAAAAAAAATATATATATTTAAAAAAATATATAGTACAAAATCCGTAAGCTCTTTTTATTTGAAATGAACATTCGAGCACATACTGATACAAAAATATCTAAAATTCAACACTTTTAAATTTTTTTGAAGATAAAACACCAGGACGCTTAACTATCAAAATATTTCTATATATTGCATAAACTCATAGAGCCAATAGGAAATGTTTGCACTTTTTTTTCAAACTTCCTGAATAAAAAGTTGTAACTCTTTTTCAGCACTGTTTTCATTCAACGAAAACACTTTTTGATAAGATCATATTGTTGCTTATATTTTAATAAGTTGCTGTCATTTACAAATTAATATAAATAATTATGTATCATCACAAGCATGCAAATCAGTCTATATTCAAGAAATGAAAATAAAGATCTTTAACTCATTATTTTACAATATTTTAAACAATAAGTTTTAATGAAGAAACAATAGCGTCCGTCTAATGAATAAAATTTCAAACATTCTAAAATGTAATGGCTTTAGCATATAAAAAGCAGATTAATTCATAATTATTTTATCATGCCAAACTTGTTTACAGAATATTATTTTTCTTCTTTATCATTGTTCCAAAGAAATTTTATCAAATACGAATAGCCAAGTAAGCGATCAGATTCTGAACTAATTACAATGCTACTTGTTAGACAATGCGTTGTAACAGAAAATTCAACTAATACGCGAAAACTATTCATTATCAATAATGAACACAATCATAATATTTATTGACTTCATTAGATCTTAAATACCTGATCATTAAATCAATTCTTAAGTGTTATGATTAAGCGGTCAAGATTTTTAAGTACACTGAATGCTTCTACAACATCATCTTCTCTAGCACATCATGATTTGAAGTATTTTATATTACTTTTCTAGCTGATTTTTAACTGAAGAAAAACCACTACATATGATACTGCTTTAATATTTTATGTAACTATCATTGAAATTTAAAAAGTTTACTAAAAAATTACAAAATTACAATAACTCTTGAAGTTTGAAGTTCTGGCTATGAACCAAGAATAATATGGCGATGTAAACAATCGTGAAGAAGTTATAACTCAACAGTTGAAAAAGTTTTTCCAGTTTTATACCGTTCACGAACAGAATTTACTTCCACTAATATTTTCTTGCATTTTCTGGGATAAAATTGAATTGGCTAAAGATGATATTTTGAGTAATACTTAATTTTTTTCCTTTAAAAAAAAAAAAAAAATTACTGATAATATGGGATGCCCTTTCACAAAAAAAGTGATGCTTAACCAAAATTCATGAAGTAGATGATAATATTGAAAGTTCGAATTTCGAAATTTCAATTTTCTAGTAGAAACGAAATTTAAATTTTCTTGGTCAAAAGTAAACAAGAACTTGTCTTTCCCAAAACCTTTTTTTGGCATGTTGCGGACAAACTTTTCCTGGGCTAGCAATTTTCTACAATGAACTAACGTTTTATGATAAAATTCAAACTTGTTTATACTTAACTAAGGTTTAGGCCATATTTTTCGATAAAAGAATTTACTAACAAAATTTTTAATCTGGCCTACAATTTCCTTTTTTGTGTTAACATATAAAAGCGAAGGTCAAACTTGTAGTTTCTAGGTCATATACTAACTAAAACTTGATTCAGTCATGACTTTTTTGGAGGGTGGACTACAAAAAAATTCTCTATTCCGGAGTTCTTACTTTGAATAAAAACGAATTTTTTTAAATCAAATGTAAGCTTAAAATTTATTTGGCATAACTCTTCTTTGATGGATGATCTAATGAAATTTTTGATTGGGCTACTGATTTCGTATAGAGGCCTAAAAATCGTCAATGCTGTGCAAAAAAGTTTGATAGGCTAGCATAGTACTAACGTTTTTGTGTAATGCTTGAACTTTTAAAAGGAATATCTAACTTGTGGCTTTTAGATTATAAATTAGCTCTAATTGTTGAATTATATAATTTGTAATTTGTTTTAGTCTTAACTTCTTTTGGTGTTTAACTAATGAATATGCTTACTGGACTAACGTTTGGTAGAACAATTTAAATCTATGCTTTCTTGTTCGAAAGTTAGCACTAAAGAAACCCAATAATTAAGCATGAGGTCACAGGAAATGAATCAACATACCTAGGTGAAGGCTGAAACTGGACTGAATATTTTATTATAGTAAAGAGGTTATATTGAAGACAACACTGCTGCCATCTATGTCAGCATTTGTGATGCCATCTTTGTACAACAGTATAAACTAACTCTTTCAACACTCCCATTTTAGTTGACATTTTTGGGAATACTAAAAGAAAATCACAAATGTGCAGAAAAAATAAATCATATCAGTCCCATTAATTTTTCACAATATTCATGCCTAGTTCTATAAACAGTTTTTGTTAAATAGTCCACATTTATATTTATCATATTCACTCCCACTGGCCAAAGCAATCCTTCTCCTTTTTGGTGCGTTTTCTTCTTCACTTTGACTATTATCAGATGTAATTCTCCTCTTGTTAATTCACTATCTTCATCACTATCTGAAACAATTTTTCTGTTCTTGCTTGGCCTGTCTTCATCACTCTGTCTGCCATCACTTCCACTATCAGAAGCAACTTTCCTCTTTTTAGGCCCACTGTCTTCATCACTTTGAGTAATATCACTAGCACTTGCTTTCCTTTTTCTTTTCGACTTTTCTTTTCCACTGTCAGACTCCTCACTTGATGAAATAGTTGCTTTAGAAACGATTATACTCCTTTTCTTGGATTCTCTACCTTTCTTACGTTTTCGTCTTTTACCACCTTCTCCTTCATCATCAAGTTTCACAATCATCTCGTGGCACACGTCAGAGCCTGAAGCCTTTGCTTCTTCATCTGATTGTTCTTTATTAGAATATTCATCATCTGATTGTGCCTTATTGGAACCACCTTCATTGTCAGATTGGGTTTGATTTAGGTTAATGGACCCTTCTGATCTATTGCATTCTATTTTAATCCCTAAACAATACTTTAAATCTTTCATTTCAGATCTTTTACTTAGTTGCTTTTTTGCTAAATTTTTAAGCCTTACTGAGTTGCTAAAAATTAATATATAATCTGCATAAATACCTACAATTACAAGTTCTTTATCATTTAGTTTAATATACACACAACTATCAAAATAACTTTGCCTAAATCCCATTTCAACTAAGCTTTCTTCTAATGTCAGATACCAAAGCCTGTCACTTTTCTTTAAGCCATCTAGAGCTTTATTAAGAACTTTCCCATTTAAATTTTGTTCGTAATACTCACTAAACCCATCTGGAATTTTCATGTATATTTCTTCATTTAGTGTCCCTTGAACAAAAGCCATAACAGCATCCATTTGATCGATTTCCCAATCATAAATAGCTGCATAAGCCAACAAAACTCTTAGTGTTACATAATGAACTACTGGGGAAAACGTTTCTGTACAATTTATTCCTTCGATCAGGGAAAAACCTTTAGCTACTAAACGGGTTTTGTACCTTTCAATATCTCCATTCACATCAATAGTATTAGGTTCAGAAAGAAGTTCATTTATTGCCAGTAAAGCATCGGCAAAGCAAATAGGATCTAAGTTTGGCGTTTGCAAATCTGGCATACCATTGGTATCAAAATTTTGATAACTAACAGGAAGTTTAACTGTTCTTCCTATAGGTGTCAATTTCGGCATGTCATTATCTACGGTTATATTATTACTCTCATCATTATTTACAAAATCGCCTCTATTTAAGCCATTAATGTCATCCTGACCTGCATTAATATCATTTTGGAAATTTAATTCATTATCACCCCTGCTAACATTATCATCATTTTGGAGTTTATCTGATGTGTTGTCAAAATCAACAATGCTCCCACTGAATAAAGAGTCATCACTGAACTCTGGTGAACTTTTGTCACTGTTATTGTCATGATACATATCATGTTCCAAAAAATGCACATCTCTGGCTACAACAATACTATAATTAGTTGGATCAATTAGACGATAGCCCTTCCTATCCTTACAATACCCAACAAACATTAACTCTCTAGCTTTCATATCCCATTTTAAACGCTTCTGTTTGGGAATATGAACAAAAGCCCGACACCCAAACACCCTTAAGTATTTCAAGTTTGGCTTTTCACCACTCCATTTCTCAAAAGGTGTCATGTCTGGAAC
Organism: Parasteatoda tepidariorum; assembly: GCF_043381705.1. Classification (NCBI taxonomy): domain Eukaryota; kingdom Metazoa; phylum Arthropoda; class Arachnida; order Araneae; family Theridiidae; genus Parasteatoda; species Parasteatoda tepidariorum. The sequence goes on from NC_092215.1 coordinate 4,896,506, forward strand.
CGCAATGGTTGGAGATATATTTTTACAATGAGCTGCTGTTTCAACTGCTTCAGCCCAATATTCCTGGCCAAGGTGGGCATCCACCAACATAGACCGAGCTCGCTCAACGAGTGTTCTGTTGTTGCGTTCTGCAACCCCCATTTGCTCCGGTGTATAAGGGATAGACTTTTGATGCTGAATCCCTTTGGAAGCTAGAAAACTATCCATCTCATTATTAACATACTCCGTCCCATTATCAGAGCGTAAAACCTTAATAGGTTTGCCAGTTTGTCGTTCTACATATGCCTGAAAGTCTTTGAATTTTCCAAGAACTTCAAATTTATTCTTTATAAAGTAAACAAAAGTCATTCGTGACAAATCATCTATGAAACTTATAAAGTACCGAGAACCGCCTATTGATAAAACACTCATTGGTCCACAGAGGTCACTATGCACTAAGCCTAACAATTCTTTTGCTCGTTTAGCCTTACCCTTGGGAAATGGTTGTTTATGCATTTTACCTTTAATGCATGGTATACAATCATTAATTTTCCCATTAAAAGAGAAACCCTCAACCATATCTTGCAATCTAACCATCCCTCCTTCACTTAAATGACCTATTTTCTTATGCAATATTTCATTTGATGAGTTTTGAGCAGTAATTAAAGCCATATCATTATGAATATCTAAAGAATATAATCTATCGCTTACACCTGTTCCACTAGCTACTAAATTATCACCCTTATGAACAAAACATCTTTCCCCTGTAAAGGTAGTAACCATCCCAAAAGTTTTGTTTAAATACTTAATAGATAGCAAGTTAGCAGTTAGTTTTGGAACATGCAATACATTATTAAAAGTTACTTTTGCTTTCTCCCCATTTCTAGATAAAAGAAAACTAACACTCCCTTCCCCCTCAACTTCTATAACAGAGCTGCCTGTTTTAATTTGACTAATACTTGCAGTTTGATAATCTGTTATCAATTCTTTATATGGGGTCATATGGAACGAAGCACAAGAATCCATGTACCAAACATTAGGATTTGGATTAGAATTTGCAACATAGATACCTGCTGCATAAGCTTCTTCCTTCATAGGAGTCTTACTAGAAGTAGGCTTTACATTACCCTTTTTGTTAAATTTATCATACGCATTTTTCTGGCGTGGGGGTCTTTGACAATCTATACTTTTATGACCAAACAAATTACATTTGAAGCATTTCCCCTTAAACTTATTCCTGCCTTTAAACTTCTCATTAAGGAAAGCTTGATCTAAATTCCCATCAGAATTAGGTTTATCATCCTTGGCCATTAATCTAGTTTTAACGTTATCAACAGTTATCTCTTCCCCACAATTTTTCAAAGCCATAATAAGGGGTTCAAATCTATCAGGTAAGTTAGCTAAAATTATTCCAACTATTAATTCCTCATCTGCCTTAACTCCTGTTGATTTTAATTGCTGATATGCTGAAATTACTTTATGAAGGTAATCACACATGTCTTTACAATCTGTGTACTTAGTATTAACCAATTCTTTAATTACAGACACTTTTCTAGTTATTCCTTTATCATCATAAGTTTTTGCTAATACTTCCCAGGCATCTTTGCCACTAGATAAGTCCCTCAAATCATTAAAAATTGTTTCACTAACCCCTTCAACTATGTATGACAAAGCTTTGGCATCTAAAGCTGCATCTTCCTTTTTTCCTTCAACATAATCCCATAAATCTCTTTTAATTAAGTGCATTCTCATGGCAAACTTCCAATCAGCATAATTTGCCCGCTCAGTTAATTTTTTATGGCTAAAAGAACCTTCTCCCCCTGGCATGATTATTTTTCTTTGTTAACTTGAAATTAAACTATCAAAAAATATAACTACTATAAAATAATAAATTTTCTATTAAAACATAGTTAATTTAAATTAGTTACTAAGTTTAGAAAAGAAAAAACAACATTTATTTAAGTGTTAAGCATTTAAGCCTAACCATGTGTTAACACATGCTACTATAATTTATCTATCTTTAATTCTAAAATTTATCAAAAAATTTAAAAATAAATATATTAAACTTAATAAATGTTAGCTATAAATTTTTTGGACCATCCTGGGCCCATAACCTAAAGACTTAACCCAATAATTAAGCATGAGGTCACAAGAAATGAATCAACATACCTAGATGAAGGCTGAAACTGGACTGAATATTTTATTATAGTAAAGAGGTTATATTAAAGACAACACTGCTGCCATCTATGTCAGCATTTGTGATGCCATCTATGTACAACAATATACACTAACTCTTTCAACAAGCACCCATGCTCTTTAGAACACAATAACACAATATGCTCTTTAAAAATAAGAAAAATGTGATTTTAAGAAAATTTCAAGCTAACAATTTTCTACTATGGACTACGTGTGTAAAAAAAATTCGTTGGGTTTTTAGGTCAAACGGTGTTTAAAACTTGATTTAGCTCTAGTTTTATTTAGTTTGAAGGGTCAACACTAGGACTGGGCTATAAATCGATATATCGAGACATATTGATTTAACGCATATATCGGCAAGACGATACAGCGACTTTCATTCAAGACGATGCATCAGAAATCTGATTTAAGCCGTCAAGTAAAGACAATGAGAGCAGAACGATATAGTGATATAAGACACGCAAGGATATAAGATAACGATATAAGACTCTTCTCTCACGTTCCGATGTCGACTCGCGCTGTGGAAGATAATGTTCGTTTCGTTATGTTGAAATGGCCTTGATTGGTGAGCTGTAGAATCAGAATCGGAGTTTTGAGAACACATACCGTTATATCGCATGTTCCTTTTTGCACCTCTCAGCTTTTTTTTTTCTTTGTCGCGACTTTTCCGGTGGATTATTTTCAGTGGGACTAACTTCGTGATCGCCGATGTTACGTTGTTCTGAAGGCAATCTATTATTGAAAAGAATACATAAAGAAGAGTTTTTTCATTAATTAGATAAGTTTCTTTTTTAAAAAAACTTCTTATTTTTAAATGTGAAAATTATCGGCAATCTAATTTAGGCGCTCATAAAGAATTGAATTTGTTAGGTTATTTTTTTACTTTCTTTTAATTTATTAAAAACTTTTTGGATGAAACTTCTAATAATTTAATGAGTTTTTATTACTGATTTTAAATTTATAAATCTTGTTGTTTTTATTTTTAGAAATAAAGTTAAAACAAAATTTATTTTTGTCATTTGGATTTGGACAT
>NC_092215.1:4899922-4917065 GCF_043381705.1 Parasteatoda tepidariorum
CGTGCAGGTCGTCGGGCTACCGAAGCGGGGGTGCCATCCCCTCTGCAGAGGATCAAAATTGTGATGGCATGTCTTCGGATCATCCTCAGGGATGTTTCCCAGGCCGTCACCAATAGCCCATTGTGCAGCTCTAGTGTGATGTAAATGAACTATAATAGAACTATAATATCTGAAATGATAATAATAAAAGCGTTTTTTTTTCTAAAATTTATTTAGCACTTTGTTTTAAACATACAAATAATTTTTAACGTTTAATTTAGAAATTAAACATTACAATCGAACTTTATAATTATCTTATTATTTATGCATAATTGTACAAGAAAATATTAATTTGTAAAAAATGCTTTAAAAAAAGTTTTTAACACTTTGTTTTACGCGTTTTATGAATTTCTAAACAAACATTTCAATAAATATTTTAAGTAAGATTTGTACATTTGTCAATTTAAAAATACTATATTGCGATACATCGCGATGCAAAACTGACGATGCATCACGATATATAATTTCTAATATCGCCCAGTCCTATTCAACACTATTTATAAGGACTAACGTCTGCTAAAATTTATTCAGTAAACTAACGTTTGAAGTCAAAATTCAAAATCTCTAATTCAAAAGTTAGATTTGTCCTTTTTTAGTTGGTAGGCTAACAAAAATATTTTTTTTTCTAACTATCGAAGATAAACTTTAATACTTCTTATTATGCAATAAATGAACTAAAACTTGTTTTTGTTAGTGGGCTAATCTTAGTTATCAGAGGAATGGGAGTGTAAGTGCTTCATATCATATATTTTCTTCTAGCATATAAATATTACTTATAGAGACTGTGTAAATTAACAGTGATTCTTTCTATTTCAATGTCTCTTTAGAAATGTAGATAATTTTATTTGGATTCTTATTATTCATTTGCTTTTTACAGTACATGTTGTATTGGTCTTTGTGAAGAGACATGGCATTGACTTCATCGATATTTTGTGATACACCACTAGTTCTGGCAAGAATTTTATTATGCGAGAATTTTATTATGATTCAGCAATTGTATATATCTCACGGATTTTCTGTGTGACTTCTCTTGGTTACAAGGACAACATGTAGGTGGTATCTCACCATACACTCCGAAGCATTTGCGCTGTCAGGGACGCAAGCGCATCACAAATCTTTGAGTTCAAATGTTTTGACCATGGGAGGCACATGCACCCTATAGATATAAATATTAGGATGTTAAGTCTGTAGACTTTGGTGGCCTTAACTTTTTTGTATTGGCATGAGAATTAATGCTGAATTGTATTGAGAATTAATATTGGCATGAGAATTAATACCAGCTCCAAATATTTTCTAAAACATTTAACGTTTGTAGGAAAATTTCAAATTTGTTTTTTTCAGTATGTCCAAGAGAAATTTTGTATGAACTCCAAGATCTTGAGACACAACGAAAAATTCAGAATAGTCCTCATCTATAACTATTCAAATGCCGTGGCCAAAACAAATGTGCAAAATCTGAAAGATAAAAAGTACTTCAGACTATAAATTTTGCAAAAACAAATAGAATTAAGATTTCTTGCAGTGCAATATCATTTGGAAGAAACATTACACTTGCTGGGACAAAAGTAAACTTCAAATTGTTTTGTATTTTTGGTTGGTTTGCCAAAAATCTTATTTACTTTTGCGCTATATTTATTTTACAACTGTGGTTTATATAAAAAAGCTTACAAAAACTTGTTTTGACCATGATTTTAGGATTAGTGGTCTAAATTAAATTTCTTTACCGATGATGACTTTCGGAGACAAAGAGGAACCTTTAGGTTTGATAAAAGTTAATTAGTTTTGGCCTTTTCTTTTAGTTGATGAAGATTGAGTCGAAATTGTTTGTTGGGCTAACAAATTCCTACACTGGACAAGCGTTTGGAGGTGCAATTCAAATTTGTAATTAGGTTAAAATATTGTTCAAATGCTTTAACTGTTACGCTAACAAAAGTTTATTCCGCTAACATTGTGCTAACATTTTCTTACAATAAATTAACGTTTGATGGCAAATATAAAAATTTTGTTCTCTTGAGCATTAACGAAAATTTTTTTTGAGCTAATGATTTCTTAGACTGAATTACTGTTCAGTGGAAAAATTAAATATTTTCATTTCTAGGTCAAAAGTAAGTTAATTCATGATTTAGACCTCAAAATTTTTTTTTCAGTTGGAGTACTAACGATGATTTTTCTTGGACTAACGTATAATTACAATGACCTAACTTTTGAAGAGTTCAAAGTTGTTATTTTCAAGTCATGAATTAGCTGAAACTTTTTTGGCCGTACGACTTTTTTACTGGTGTACTGTGGAAAAAAATTGATATTGTCATTGTAACGACGTGATTTCGAGCTTACGCTTCCAAAATTAGTGGGTTTATCGTTAGGAGGAAAAATTTTAACGCTCATGGTTAAAAAACGCAGAAATTCTATAAAAAGAACTTCAGTCCGATACAGAGTTTAATTGCGTTTGAAATTGAGCTAAAGTATTTCAGTGTCGAAAGGCCACGGTATACAAACATGAATTGTTAAAGCTACAGAATTTGTGTCTTAAATTTGTTCTACCTTGCAATCAAAGATTTAAAGGAATTTTTGGTCTCTGATTTTTTTAAAATTTTTTAACTTCGACACTTTAGTTTTCCAGTTGCGTGTACCATTGCTCAAAACTAATCCTAAGCCTTGACTCTACTAAGAGTGTTTCTATAAATTCAATTTATATTAATAAATAAATTTCAGAATTTAAAGTAAAAATGTATGGGATTAATGTATGAAAAAATTTAATTTACCCTTGGTCAACAAGCTAATGTTTATTTTAGTTTCCAAATAAATATCTGAGATAGATTTGACATTAATTTATTATGAAGTCTCAAGTCATGTAAGTTTCATGTTTGTGGTTGTCTTATAACTTAGTTGTCTCAGGTCATGGTATTCTGAAGTATGAAAACTTGGAAGTCTCAGGCTTTGGTAGGTCATTAAATGTAGTTTCTAAGATAGAAGTTAAGTAAAAATAATTTTGGTGATATTTTTTGCAAGTTGACAAGTGAAAAAGAAAACGAATATGTAGGCATGACGATTTCTTACAATCAGCAATCGCTTGGAGGTGAAATTCAAATGTTCTAATCATAAAATAGACCAAAATTGTTTTTTATGTTACACTTTTTAGTAGATAAAATAGCATATGGGATAAACTAACCAGTGAAGGAACACTTAAGCTTCGCTTGTCTTTTAAAAAATCATAATAATTTCGAAATTTGTAATTTTAGTTAAATGACACTGTCAACATATTTGTTACTAATTGCAAATTATGTAAAAAAATTGTAGAGAGCTTACATAATATTGTTTTAAAGTTTTGGAGGTTCAAATAGTAAGTAGTAAGAAGACCAAGTGAAAGAACAGTTCGAACCAGTGAATGAACACAAAATTTCCCAGTAAAGGAACACTTAATTTTGATTATTTTTTAATGCTCTTTATGAATTTATAAGCCATACAAATATCTAAAAACAAGCCTATTCTTGAAATTATAACATACAAATACTTGGAAAATGTTATCTTTTTTTTGTAAGCATGAATTGAAAAGCAAAGTGTCAACATATTAACTCATACTGTTCATTCACTGGGAAATCTGTGCCCAGTAAAGGAACATGTGTGTTCCCTCGCTGATCAGAAGAAAATTAAGGGTTTTCTTTTATTTTCATTAACTTGGAAAAAACCCACTAAAGGAACACTTGTTCCTTCACTGGTTTTTCATCATTTGGTAATCCAGCAAATAAACACCCCCTTATCTCGATCAGTACTTGCTTATGCTATGATGCTTAAAATAAATAAAACGTAACTTCAATAACTGTATTTTGAATTCTCTTTTTCACAGTGAGAAAAATAAAACTACTACATAAAATTAATTCCACTTTAAACAGATAAATACAAGCACTCACCTTATAATTTAATCAAAGAAACAAGGTGTTGCAGAGATAATAACAAATTCAAAATTTTTTCCAGAGAACATTATGTGACCATGTAATCCAATACATTGTTAGATGACTTCCTATTGTTTGGCAGCAAGCTATTGTTACCAATCAATCTAAAGAAAAACTTTTAAAATCTTATTTTTAATCAATATACAGTGGTGGCCAAAAGTGTGGACATTTTTTGAAAGTTTCATGTTTTTCAACTTTGTGTACTTGTAGAATATATTAATTTTCACTTAAATACAAATGTGTATATATCAAATTGAAGGTAATTTAATGTAGAATTTAATAATAAATACAGTATTACAATATCTGTATTACAAAAAAAAGTTATGCAGCTAATAGTAAGATCTATCTTAGATTTGCATTTTTTAAAAGTGATACTTACACAGTCAATACTTAGTAGGATAACCCTTATTTTTTAAGACAGCTTCACAGCGTCTTTTAATTGAGTGAACGAGTGTTTGGAGTTCATCTTTCGTAATCACATGGTGCCAAGAATCAATTATAGCTTTAATAAGTTGTCTTTTATTGAACGTTTTTTCTTCGTACAAGAATTTTCAAACGTCGCCATAAATTTTCAATTGGATTGAGATCAGGGCTGTTTCCTGGCCATGGTAATATATCTTTGCCTTTATTTTGAAACCATGCTTTGCATACTTTTGCTGTGTGGCATGGAGCTGAATCCTTCTGAACAATAAATGGTTCCTTGTTGGGGAAGAGATCCCTGATGGAAGGCCCTGATCCCTCAGGACAGATTCAATGTATTTTTGGCATTCAGGATGCCATCAATCACTTGAATTCGGCTCACACCATCTGCAGACATACATGCCCAAATCATGAAATTTGTTGGGTTTTTTTGTAATTGCTTCAATGCAATCAGGATGAAGTGCTTCACCTACTCTACGTCTCATGTATTTTCTACCATCACTGCCAAAGAGCGATATTTTACTCTCATTGCTCCAGATTACTTGCTTCCATCTATTTTCTGACCATTTAACATGTTCTTTTGCCCACATAGCTCGTTTTTCGGGTTGCTTTTGATTTAAATATGGTTTTTTTTCTTGGAATTCCAGTTTGTAGACCAAATCCTGATAACCTTCTTCTTATTGTTCTTGAACTTACTGCAATATGCGCTGCATACATTTCACATCTAATGGCATCTGATGAAATTTTTCTATCTTGAAGGCGTAGCCGTATAATTTTTCTATCGGCAGTTGCACTTGTGCATTTTTTTCGGCCTGATTTGGCTTTATTTTTCACTGATTTCGTTTTTTCATAACGTAAAAAGAACTTTCGTACACCAGAACAAGTCACTGAACCACCAACTTGTCTTGCAATTTCAGCATAAGAGGCCATTTTCTCTCAATATGACAATTCGGCTTCTTTTTGTAGATGTCCAATTAATTCTTCTTGTTGATGACATTGCTTAAAATTAGTTTAATTAAAAAGGACTATAAATATTCAAAATCAGCAATACTTTATTTAATTGTACTAGTATGCACCAATCCGCAAAATATTTCCACAACAATAACTCTTTTACCTTCCGAATAACCTAAACTATAGTTACAGACATATGATTGGTCCTAAGAACAGTGTTTGTGATTGGCTTGTACGCTTTTATTACAAAACACGTCCTTATTCAAAACGATCTGTGTTTGTTTGTTCTGCTTTTGTGTTTGTTTGTTCTACTTTTTTTGTAATAATTCATTTTTTCTACATTAAATTACCTTCAAGTTAATATATAAACTAAGTAATTTAATATGCAATATAAGTGAAAATTAATATATTCCACAAGCACACAAAGTTGAAAAACATGAAACTTTCAAAAAATGTCCACACTTTTGGCCATCACTGTATATGAAATGTTCCTTTACTGGGTCGTGTTCCTTCACTGGTTGGTTTACCCTACTTGGGCTAACAATGTCCTACAAAGGCAAGCAAGGTTTCCTACAAGGTTCGGTCTCAAAACTTAAACTTGTTGCTTCTAGTTATGACATGAGTGTTAACATGAGATCTGTGCAGAGAAAAAAATGTAAATAATGTTTTAGTAGAAAAAAACATTAATTTTTATTTTTTTTTTCTTTCTGTAACTTACAATTGGTTCTGTAGAAGTCTTAAGCTTCCACATTGAGAACCTAATTGCTATAGATTGGTGTCACGGTTTTAACTCTTTCCTGCGTCATCATAAAGTAATGCTTGAAGTGGAAGTTATAATAAAATGTAAAATTTAGTAAAAAGTAAAGTAAGGAAGACTCTAAAATATAATATAGTAAAAAATACAGCATAGCTTAAAGTTAAGTATAAAATAGAAGCATCAAGTCAACCAAGCATAAATAAATGTATAAAGTAAAATGGAATGAGGAGTATAAACTAATTCATAAAATGTGAAGAAAACAACCAATAAAGTAATGCGTAAAGTAAAAAGTGGGAAACATAGTGCAATAATTTTATAAACTAAAAAGTAAGCGTAGAATTAAATGTAAAATAAAATGCGTGCCCAGTGGAAATTAGAAGATTAAGTAAAACGTGAAGTATAAATTACAGCGTAAGATAAAAAGTACAACGTAAAACATAAAATGAGGCATAATGTATGAAGTGGTGCGTAAAGTATATAATTAAACTAAAGAGTAAAATGTAAAGTAAAACTTAAAAAAACGTGTAATGTAAAGCATAAAGTTAAGCGCAAAGTATAACGTAAATTCTGAAGAGTGATGTGAAACATATGAAATATAAAAGTAAAGATAAGAGAAAATATGAAGTTAAGTGTTGTCACAGTGATGTGTGACGTTTTTTTCTAATTGTTTTAATTTAATCCCTTTTTAGTTTAATGTTGGTTGTTTGATGTCACAGTGTTGTGTGACGATTTTTTTTATGTCCGGAATTTAACTTAATTTAATTTTAATTCAATCTTTCATAGTTTATAATATTTGTACTTTTCCTTTTTTATTTCTCTTCATTTTTTTTTCTGTGAAGAGAATTGGAAATGTCTCTTTTTACTCTTAAGTTAGCAACACATTTTGTGTTTTTCTCCTTTTCACCTTTTACAATTCAAGGTCGTCTGACCCCACTGTCCTTCAAGGACGAATTCGTTTCCCTCACATTCTATTTACGTCACCACTTAAATTCTTTTCCCATCACTTTCAAGTAACCTTCAAATTTTTGCACGTAGTGACTCTTCCGCTCGGTTTTTCTAGATTTTTCCAGAATTGTTAGCGTGTTCACGCCTTTCTTGTATGTGTGGGAGTACCATTCGGCACTGATTGGTGGTGACCTAATCGTGTGGTAATCCCCCATCCAATCACAGTCGTTTCTCTCTCCTGCTTTTCAACTAGCATTTTCCCGCGCTTAAGGGACGCCATTATTATCATTAACGTTTTTGGTACTGAAGAGTACACACTTCTCTCGGGGATTGTGGTGCGGCTGGTAAGCTGGCCTTCTTGGTCAGCGAGCCACGCCAAACCACCCAAAGCTACATTTTTTTCTGATTTATCATTTTTTTTTATTTTTAGATCAATTTTGTGTTTAGCCCATTTACTTCCCTTTATTATTATAACTACACCCCTCCCCACTCAGGGGATTCGATTGTCCTCTGTAGAAAAATATTTAAAATAAATTTACGATGTGAACCTGAATACCTTGTATTTTTTTGTGAAGTACTGTATATCCTCGACGCCTTCTTAGTTGTTCATAGAGGTGAGTAACTCATTTTTTCTTTGTATTTATTTGACTAGAGGATAGTTACAACTTATTTATTGTTGTGTATAAATTTCATAGATGTTATTCAGTCGTCCCCTAACTTTATCTTGACCACGAACCCTTGCTGTTGGGTTTAATTCACGTGGCACTTAAGCAATTGTCCTTCCACTATTTTTTTCGATCACTTTCGGCCTTTTCTTTACATCAATTTAGGATGCTCCAAATTTATCATCAAAATTTGTTATTTAATTAATCTTTCATTTTTTTTAATTATCTTAAACTTTATCGACTGAATACATCTATCAAATTTTACTACCCAATTCTCTGTAATATATTTTAATCACTTAATTTACTACGGTACTTAATTTTTTAATTTATAATTACTTTAATTTTCGGCACACAAATAAATCATACTGCAAAATAAAATTTAAAATTGGTACAAGTGTAAAAAAAAATGGCAAGTGTGAAGTAAAGTAAAGAGTGAAGTAAAAAAACGTTAAGTATAAGGTAAAGTATAAAACAAAAAATATCTATCTTACAATGTTAAGTAGAAGGAAAAGTAAAACGCATTCAAATTAAAAGGTGAGTTAAATAAAAGATACAACGAAAAAGTAAATTAAAGCGTAAAATATAAATTAGAGAAAAAAATAAAATGTAGTAAAAAGCAAGGTATAGTAGAAAATGAAGTAGGCCAAAAGATAAAATAAAAAGAAATATAAAGCGTTAACAGCGAAGTATGGAGTAAAGTAAGGCGTGAAGTTTGAAGGAAAGCGTAAAACGTTGCGCATGAACTAAAGAAAAGAAAACAACAACTTGAAATAAAAACTTAAAAGTGAGTTTAAAGGGGAAAGAAAAGTATTGCGAAAAATATAATTAACGCTTAAGAAAAGTAAACGTAGATGAAAGAAAATATAGCTCAATAAAGCATAAAATATTCGAAAAAAGTTTGGAAATTAAAGCATAAGGAAAAGCAAGTTCATAGAAAAGTAATGCTACGAATTATAGCATACAACACTTAAATGAAACGCATAATGAAAGTTAAGGCTTAAAATACAGTACGTATAACGCATACGGGCAAAAGTAATGCATAAAAAAATAAACTCTAAAGTAATAAAAATAAACGTAAAACGTTGAAAAGTAACAAAAAAACAAAAACTTGTTAATTTAAAGAAAACCCTTGAAAGTAATGCATAAAGAAATTTAACACTCAAAAAATTATAAACTTTAAATATGCAAAGGTGTAAAAAAATTTATGAAAAAGGAGAGTAAATGTAACAAAAAAAATTTAAAAAAATATACAAAAAGCGTGTAAAATAAAAAAAAGTAACGCATAAATTAACAAGATAATGCGAAGTATTCGGGTAATGTGAACGCGTTGAAGATTAGTGTAAAGTGAATGTGTAAAATGAATGCAGAAAAAGTAAAAGAGTGCATAAACAAGTAAACTCTCAAAAGTAACATTAAAGCATTACGAAGAAAAGAAAAACGCATAAAAATAGCGAGAATTTGTTAATCAAAAAATGCATAAAAGTAAAAAACACGTAATCAAAATTAGCGCGTAAAAGTTACGTTTAAAAGAGTAGCGCACAAATTTCATAAGAGTAATGCAACAAAAGTAATGAATATGAAAAGTAAACTTGTGAAAATAACGCATAAAAAGTAAATTTAACGCAGGAGTAAAGGAACAAATTAAAGTATAGAAAGCGTAAGTGCAACGTCTAAGCCAGTGATGGGAAAACTATGGCCCGCCGGAAGATTTTATCCATCCCGCGGATGGAATTTTTATTTGCCGATCAGTGGCAAATATAAACAATATACATCCATTTTCTTGTCGACTACGTTTAAAATTATTTCTGTTTCTCCTTTTTTAACAAAGTACTGATGACATTTTTACTTTCTCTATTTTTTTTCTACAAAACATAAATTGATGGAAATAGTTAGCACAGACAGCTTCAATTGGTAAAATGTTGAAAGCAGAAGTTCTTTATAGAATAGACGTAGATTGGCTCCAACTAGCGTTTGTCTTTCTCGAGGAGATGACTTATGGAATCTAATATAGGTAAATTGTACTTCACATTTGGCAGACTGCGCATTTTACGCTCCAAAGAGCGGACAATCTAACAATCATCTGAAGCAGCATATGCCAAAGTTTTACAAATCATTACCAAAAGTTAGTTTCCAAAATGTAATATTTCATGTCCAGAAAACCAGTGCTATGCTTGTTTAATCTTATATATGTGAACAAGAGTTTTCAACTATGAACCTTAGAAAAAATCATTTCAGAAGTAGACTAACAGAAAAGCCTTGTTCCTTAAAATAAACATGTCTCACTTCGAACCTTAATATAAGGAGCTTTTAAAAATGAAATCGCAATTTCTTCATCTCACTAAATATTTAAATTAAAACTTGTATATCGCTTTTTTTTCTTCTTTTTAAATATTGAAGTTTTTACTTGGCCCACCAGAATTTTTTTTCTTGATTTTTGGCCCTCGACCAAAAAAGTTTGCCCATCCCTGGTCTAAGCAATTAACACGTAATATTAAATAGCACATAAAAGTAACACCTCAAGACGTAACTTGCAAAATTTTAGAACGAGTAAAAGAAAGGTTATGCATAACTATTTTATACGCTTAAGAGAGTAATGCGTAAAATTAACAATAAAATGTAACACATAAAGAAAAGTAAAATTGTAATATCGGGTTGTTCGGAAAGTAATTTCGTTTTTCGAACCGAGGATTTAATTGTATTTTTTCGAACCATATGTTTTGAGAGCTGACATAGTAAGGCTTGTGTGTGCAAAAGTTTAATTAATTCTACGCTGTAGTTTTTGGTTGGTGCCCTTCTAAATATGAAGCAGCATTTTCGTCATATTTTACTTTTGTACTATAGAAAAGGTAAAATTGCTGTTCATACCCGAAAGAAATTTACCGATGTGTATGGAGTTGTTGTGTTGACAGTACGCCAGTGCCAGAAATGGTTTGCAAAATTTCGATCTGGCAATTTTAATGTCGAAGATGCACCATGTTCTGGAAGGCTGGTTGAAGCTGATAATGACACGATAATGATATTAGTTGATGTAAATCGGCGAATAACAACACGTGAGATCGATGAGAGGTTAAATTTATCGAATTCAACTGTTTAAAACCACTTGAAAGGCCTGGGTTTAACCTCGAAGGTCGATATAAGGTTTCCCCATGTTCTCACGGAGAGAAATTTGTGTCGTCGCGTTGACGTCTGTGATTCGCTTCTCAAACGTCATGAAAATTATCCATTTTTGAAGCGCACCATTACTGGGGACGAAAAATAAGTTGTTTATAACAATGTCAAACGCAAGAGATCATGGAGCAAAGAAGATGAACCGGCTCAAAAAATTTCAAAAGCCAATATCCATCCAAAAAAAAAAGTGATGCTGTCTGTCTGGTGGGATTTTAAAAAATTTTTTATTTGAGCTTTTACCGGATAACACAACAATTAAATCGGAAGTCTACTGTCTCAAGCTGGACAAACTGAATGATACACTTCAACAGAAAAGGCCAGAATTAATCAACAGAAAAGGTATAGTGTTCCACCAAAATAATGCGAGATATCATACAAGTTTGGTCACTCGCCAAAAGCTTTTATATCTTGAATGGTATACTCCGCCACACCCACCATTTTCTTCAGATCTGGCGCCTTCGGATTATAATTTGTTTCGGTCACTTCAAAATTTTTTGGACTGTGAAGCCTTTATTTCAAATGAAGAGGTCGAAAATCACCTGGATAAGTTTTTTGCCAGCAAAGACCAAAAATTTCATGAGCGTGGAATCTTATTACTACCAGAAAGATGTCTAAAGGTGTTGGACCAGAATGGCAAATCTATAATTTAATTACATATTTATTCATTATACGAAAATTGTCTTTCATTTTCCCAAAGAAAAACGAAATTACTTTCCGAACAACACAATATAATAACGTGTTGAATTAAAAATAATCCACAAGAAAACTGGACGTCTAAATGTAATGTTTAAAAAAAGTAACTTGAAAAAGTAATGCATAAGAAGAGTAAGGGCGAAAAAATTTTATAACACATAACATAAAAGCAACGTTCAAAATAAGAAAACGCGTTAAAATTATGTATAATAAAATTAAATGCTTGAAAATAACGTATGAAAAAGTAAACCTGTATAAGTAACGAATTGGAAAAGTAAAATAAACGAGTAAAAGTAATACATGCAGTACGTAATCTAGTAAAAGAGAAGTAAGGAGTTGCGATAAACTGTTTAAGTAACGAATTAAAAAAATAAACTAGCAGGAGTAACGTATAAAAAAAAATCTAAAATAATGCATGTGAATAGTGAACGTTATGTGAATAGTGAACGAAAAGTATGCGTTTGAAAAATAAACACTCAAAAAGTAACGCTTAAAAGAGTAAACGCGCAAAAGTAGCGTACAAGGAAAAGTAAATCTTAAAATATAAAATAAAATGTGTATAAGTCGATGTATAAAGAGAAGTAAAGGGTATAAGTAACACGTAAAAAAACACAAAATATAACGCATAAATTAACAAGTGTAGCTCGTAAAAATAGTGCATACAAAATGTAACAGTATCGCTTAAAAAAATACCGCTTAAAAAAAAATAACGCTTAAAATATAATAACACGATTAAAATTAATTCCTATTTTTTTTTTTAGTGTAACAGTATTTTGTAACCATCCTGTGAAATTAATTTTCCTGCTGAAAACGTTCAAAACCTTGCGAAAATTTTATTAAAATTTTTTGATCAATGAATTATAGGTGACAATGTTAATTGTAACAGAACCTGATAGGGAACTGTGCTTTCTAATAATGATAATAAAACCATCTCGAGATTAATATCCGGTGGAAATAAAAGAATAAACGTTTAATTGAAATGTCTCGTTAACCCTTTGAGGGGCAGTGTTGGCAAATGCGAACACCTTTTTCTATATTTTTTCTCTAAACGCTCAAGTGTTATTTTATTGCAAACACTAAAAGGAATGCATCATTTAACTTCCATTTATACATAACAGATGGCAGCACCCAAGAAAATTGAGTATTCAATTGTGAATGAAGCATAGGAAATTGACTGTTTTTAATCCGTTTAATTAAAAATTCAAAAAAAAAATATAAAACATATTTTTTTAAATGCAGTTTACGTATACTTTTTCTTCGTGCATATGATGTTCTAGGTGTGCAATTACAACCAAATAATGTGCATTTATGTACTCCATTTCATTAGTTTTTTCCAGATGGCAGCACCCAAACTGCCATCTGGAAAAGTGTTGTCATTTGACAACACTGCCCCAGTAGGTGCCCCCCCCCCTGAAGAGAAAGAGGGAATATTGCACTGTGTTTTAAAGAATTCAGTGCCCCTCAAGTATTTGTAGGGGTTGATTTCAAAGGGTGGATTGGAGGTGGGGAGTGGGATAAGGGTTGACGCAGGGTGGGAAACTCACAAGGGATTGTTTATGCCTCATTTCTTGGATTTTATTCTCTTGAAAGGGATGCATTTATTCCTTGCGCTGGCTCCATTTATTTTACTGATTTGCTTTACTGATTCCGTTAGTTTGAAGTTTCAATTTTCATGCTTTATTAGTTAATTTTTTTACTCAAGACGATATATTTATTTATTTATTTTGAATGATATTAACTTTTCTTAAAATATGTCATGGAAAAAACTTGATATTCAGGAAGCTCTTCAATCATTTTATGATCTTCCATCTGATAATGAGTCAGTTGAAAAATTACCGTAACATACATATACATATAAATGTATACATATAAATACAACTATATACATATAAATGTATATAGTTGTTGTGGTATGTTTTGAAAAATTTCATTCGAAATAACTAAAACAATTTTGTGGAATAATTTACATTTTTATATTCATTTTCTGTCTCTAATTATTGGTAAGCATGCTCTTCAATACAATCAATTTTTGTCCCTTTATATACATATAACTATTCAAATATATTCAACATAGTGATTTTCTTATTGTTTTATTGCATTAGCATTTCATATTCTTAGAGCAGTGTAAATTTATATATTATCTTTATTTGCTATGTCTTGAACCTTTTTATCATGTAATCCTAAGTATTATTTCCTTTTATCTATAAAAATTAATATAGCAAAAAAAAATTTTGAATATCTAGCATATTTTATTTATAATTGAACCTTTTACCATTTATTTCCATCACTTTTTATGTTTTTAATATTTAGAGTAAAAGTATTGTTTCAAACAACATCTTTAGCTCTAGTGGGGCAGTGTTGGCAATTGCCAACACCACCCCCACAAATATACAGGGGTTTGAAAATTTTTTTGAATGCATAATGTGTGTTTTTAGACCCTTATGGCAAGATAAAGACCATTTTTATACTAGACAATAATAAATTTATTATTGTGCCCCTCAAAGGGTTAAAGAATGGTACATAATCCAAGTAAAATAAAATGTTTAAAATATGTTAAATCTCAATGTAGCAAAGCATTAAATTTATAGAACTGCGATTAAAAATTTTTTATTTTGACATAGTCCTAAAATGAGGTAAAAAAAACAAACTATAAAGCGTAAAATAAATGTATGATTTTTAATCATGAGCAACTAAGTAGAATTTTCTTTGTCGTATTTTCGATTAAGATCTAATTTTCATTAAAAAAAATAAGACATTAGTGAATTTAAGGCATAAATGTTTTACTGAATCATCCCGATATTAATCGCGCGTAAATCAAAGTAAATTTAAGTAAAATAAAGTGTAAAATTTAATATAAAGAGTAAAATAAGAATTATATATATTAGTTATGCATAAAGTAATACTTAAAATATAAAGTAAGCACACTTTTACTTTACTAAACATCTTTAAAGTAAAAATAAACGAGTAAATGTACCGGGTAAAGTAAAAGACAACAAAATATGAAGTATAAAGTAAAGCATGAGTAAAGTAAAGCGAAAAGTATAAAATGCAAAGTATATAAGAAAGTTAAACATAATATAAAAGACAATGATCACATTGTTGAGGTTCTCAAGGTGTGGGATCCAGCTCAGCCGAGGGTCCAGGGTGATCCCGAGGTATTTAAGGGTCTTAACATTTTTAATATATGCGCTGTTCGTGCCCCTCCATTTTTATGTACGGGAGTCTACGGACACATTTTGTGTCCTTGGGAAACGTAATTGCAAAGATTTTTTCTGGTGCGAGTGCTAATTTGTGGCTCTTAACCCAGTCTGTCAGGTTCTCAATAATAGTAGAGACCTGTCTATCTAGTTGATAGAGTATTGAGTTTTTAGTTAAAAGAAAGATATCGTCGGCAAAGGCCAGCAGTTAGCTATTGCTAAAATTAAAGTTAGTTAAAAGCGAATTGATGAGGATGAGCCATAGGACTGGTCCAAAAGACGAGTCCTGGGGAACTCCAATATTGGTTGAAGATATGATGGTGGTATCATTAAAATTAAAACCAACAGAACGATGGTGTAAAAAGTCAAACAATTGCCAGTAGTGGGTTGCTAAGATTAAGATTGTTCAACTCCCGCTTCAAAATGCACCAATTTGCTGAATTAAATGCGTTTTAATATCCATGGCTATGCCCACGGTATGACAACCCTCCAGTTTTGATTGCTTAACATACTCCACTACTGTTCTCAGTGCGTCTTCTGTTCCCCTGCCTCTCCTGAAGCCATATTGATCACTATGGATTACATTATTGATTTTTAAGTAGGTCAGTCTTTGCGTAATGAGTTTATCTAGGATCTTGCCCCAGGTAGGTAAACATAATATAAAGTATAACGTAACGTAATGAATAAAATATAGCGAAAAGTGAAAAGCATGATTCAAAGCGCGAAGCAAAAAAAGGGTAAGATAGCACGAAGGGTAGGATAGGAAAGTGTAAAGCAAAGCGTTAAATATGGAAAAAAAAGTTAATAAAGTAAATTATAGAATAACGTAAAGCAGTATAAAATAATGTAATCATACTGTAAATATTATAAAACGTGTAAAGAGATATAAAATAATAATGTTAATAATAGCATAATATAAAATAATGTAAGGCTTAAAATATAAGCGTAACCTATAAAATGTAGTAAAAAGATTGAGTAAAGTATAAAGTAAAAAAAGTTAATAGATGAAAAGTCATAAGAAAAGTAATAATAAATTTATAAGAAAAAATCAACAACAAAAAAGTAGAGTGTAAAATGTAATGCATGTTACAAGTTTGTAAAAGTAATACGTAAAAAATTAATTGCGTAGAAGTCACACCACAAATAAAAGTAAACATAATGACTCGTAAGTTTAATGTGCAATATAAGAAAACGAACCAAATTAACTCATAAGAAAATTATAAATAACGCATAGTATTATTCAAATGTGGACATCTATTGATATAAATAAAAAGAGAAGCAGAATTGCCATCTAAACTGAATAATTAAACGATAAATTAAATGTACAATGTTAAGACTAAAACTTGTGATGTTAGGTTATATCGAAATCTTTTTTCGCGCCCTTTTATATGCCTGTGAAGGAATCAGTCTTTTCTTATCGTAGAGAGTCGTTGTCATTGAGATAATAAAGAATTTAATTAATGAATACTAACATCAAAGTATGAGAGAATAATCTATATTTCATCTGCCAAGTTTTAGAAAAAATTGTGGATACCTGAGATTAGAGTTTAGTTAGGGGAATCATTTTTAGATTTCACAAATTAAGACAGTTTAAGGTATTGTGAAAGAATACATTGAATTAAATTTAGTGAATAATTAGTTAAACATACAAAAATTGTTAGTCTTTTGAACAAGCGTAATAATGCTCATAATAACCATCACTGCATTTAACCAGACAAAAATAAATTACGAATTTACATCTTTTTAAAAAGAATTGTTTTAGTTTTTAAAAAAAAACATTTCAAACTGATGGTTTAACAGTAAAAGTTTTTCGATAATGATTTGTTATACATTTCATATTCATGTTAAATTGTTTTTATATAATTTAGTAAATGGTTTTCAAACCGATCATTATTAAACTAATGTTGCAGTTAAGAATTTAAAAAAAATTTAGAGTACATTTGTTAATAAAATTTTGAAATGTTTAATGCCACAATTACGATTAAAAGTACCTTTATTCAGTTACGGTGGAGGGAAAGCATTTGACCATGGCCTTGCACCACACAGTATGGTGGTCTCAAGTATGGCTTTTCTTTTCTTCTCTCTTCTCTGTAAATAAGAAACAATGGTTTTTGCAAACATTATGAATAGTAAGAGCATGTTATAAAGAGGTAATATAGTGTATTTTCATTACAGGATCTTAAACGGAATAGACTTGTGACAGTGATGGCTGAAATCGATAAGTCGCAGAAGTATTCAGAAGATTATGGTTTGCTACAGTGCCGTAACTACACCCTTCGGGGCCCTGGGGCTCAAATTTTTGCCGGGGCCCTTTTCTAAAACTTTGTCTACTCCATCTCTAATCGTCATTTTAGCTAC